>NC_059197.1:51630780-51648280 GCF_020615455.1 Coregonus clupeaformis | reverse complement strand
AGTCCACCCACCTGGTCTCCCAGATCTAAAGAAATGGTCACGTCAGAGAAACTTGTTTTTTTTTTATGTTGCATCCTTTGTTATTTAAATTACATGAATAAATGAATGAGTTAGGGAAATAAAGCCTCTGGCCTTTTATCCATGATCCTCTCTGTTTCTCCCAAGATGCACCAGAGTGTTTACAGCCCAGAGAACAGATGCCAACACAGCTGAACCTGCAGAGGGAGATAGACTGTGTGTGAGTGTAATGTTTTAACCCTATCCCAAACCTTAACCCTTACCTTAACCATTCAGAATGAGTTCCTAAATGTAATGATTTAACCCTATCCCAAACCTTAACCCTCAGCTTAACCTTTCAGAATGAGTTCCTAAATGTAATGTTTTAACGCTATCCCAAACCTTAACCCTCAGCTTAGCCATTCAGAATGAGTTCCTAAACGTAATGATTTAACCCTATCCAAAACTTGAACCCTTAGCTTAACCATTCAAAATGAGTTCCTAAATGTAATGATTTAACCCTATCCCAAACCTTAACCCTCAGCTTAACCATTCAGAATGAGTTCCTAAATGTAATGATTTAACCCTATCCCAAACCTTAACCCTCAGCTTAACCATTCAGAATGAGTTCCTAAATGTAATGTTTTAACGCTATCCCAAACCTTAACCCTCAGCTTAACCATTCAGAATGAGTTCCTAAATGTAATGTTTTAACCCTATCCCAAACCTTAACCCTCAGCTTAACCATTCAGAATGAGTTCCTAAATGTAATGTTTTAACCCTATCCCAAACCTTAACCCTCAGCTTAACCATTCAGAATGAGTTCCTAAATGTAATGATTTAACCTTATCCCAAACCTTAACCCTTACCTTAACCATTCAGAATGAGTTCCTAAATGTAATGATTTAACCCTATCCCAAACCTTAACCCTCAGCTTAACCATTCAGAATGAGTTCCTAAATGTAATGTTTTAACCCTATCCCAAACCTTAACCCTCAGCTTAACCATTCAGAATGAGTTCCTAAATGTAATGATTTAACCCTATCCAAAACTTGAACCCTTAGCTTAAACATTCAGAATGAGTTCCTAAACTTAATGTTTTAACTAAGTGTCTTCCCCAGCAACATCCACTCTGTATGAGAGAGGGCCTGTAGTGGCGACCACCACTCCTGGTGTCCATTTCTCCATTTTCTCTGAGAAGTCCCTGACCCCCAGACGAGCGATCCGGCCTCCAGCAACCTGACGGGTCCGTTTCTCTGAGAAGTCCCTGACCCCCAGACGAGCGATCCGGCCTCCAGCAACCTGACGGGTCCGTTTCTCTGAGAAGTCCCTGACCCCCAGACGAGCGATCCGGCCTCCAGCAACCTGACGGGTCCATTTCTCTGAGAAGTCCCTGACCCCCAGACGAGCGATCCGGCCTCCAGCAACCTGACGGGTCCGTTTCTCTGAGAAGTCCCTGACCCAGACGAGCGATCCGGCCTCCAGCAACCTGACGGGTCCGTTTCTCTGAGAAGTCCCTGACCCAGACGAGCGATCCGGCCTCCAGCAACCTGACGGGTCCGTTTCTCTGAGAAGTCCCTGACCCAGACGAGCGATCCGGCCTCCAGCAACCTGACGGGTCCGTTTCTCTGAGAAGTCCCTGACCCAGACGAGCGATCCGGCATCCAGCAACCTGACGGGTCCGTTTCTCTGAGAAGTCCCTGACCCAGACGAGCGATCCGGCCTCCAGCAACCTGACGGGTCCGTTTCTCTGAGAAGTCCCTGACCCCCAGACGAGCGATCCGGCCTCCAGCAACCTGACGGGTCCGTTTCTCTGAGAAGTCCCTGACCCAGACGAGCGATCCGGCCTCCAGCAACCTGACGGGTCCGTTTCTCTGAGAAGTCCCTGACCCAGACGAGCGATCCGACCTCCAGCAACCTGACGGGTCCGTTTCTCTGAGAAGTCCCTGACCCCCAGACGAGCGATCCGGCCTCCAGCAACCTGACGGGTCCGTTTCTCTGAGAAGTCCCTGACCCCCAGACGAGCGATCCGGCCTCCAGCAACCTGACGGGTCCGTTTCTCTGAGAAGTCCCTGACCCCCCAGACGAGCGATCCGGCCTCCAGCAACCTGACGGGTCCGTTTCTCTGAGAAGTCCCTGACCCCCAGACGAGCGATCCGGCCTCCAGCAACCTGACGGGTCCGTTTCTCTGAGAAGTCCCTGACCCCCAGACGAGCGATCCGGCCTCCAGCAACCTGACGGGTCCGTTTCTCTGAGAAGTCCCTGACCCCCAGACGAGCGATCCGGCCTCCAGCAACCTGACGGGTCTGTTTCTCTGAGAAGTCCCTGACCCCAGACGAGCGATCCGGCCTCCAGCAACCTGACGGGTCTGTTTCTCTGAGAAGTCCCTGACCCCCAGACGAGCGATCCGGCCTCCAGCAACCTGGTGGGTTTCATGGTTTTCCTGTTGGTCACCATCCATCCGTTCCTGACTGAGGAGAACTCTTGTGCCGACACCTGGCTTGACTAGGTCCCATCTGGTCCGAACAGGGCGGCCAAACACCATCTCAGCTGGAGACATCCCGGTTGTGGCGTGTGGTGTAAAGTGGTTGGGCTGCCAGGAATCGGGAAACTCTGGTTTTCAATGAGCCTCCTGTTGCCCTTTTTCAAGGCTATTTTCATTGTCTGGACCCGCCCTCTCTCCACTAAGCCATTCGTGGAAGGGGTGGGAGGGAAGCGGAGGTGATATGGCGATTACCATTGGTTGCCAGAAAGGCCTTGATCTCCGCACTCATAAAGATAGCTGCATTGTCTGATACGACTGTATGGGGAAGACCATGAGTGCCGAACACTTCCCTGAGATGCTCAATTGTTGTCGCTGAGTTTGCAGTGCGGACTGGGAAAAACCTCAAGCCATTTGGAGCGAGCGTCCACAGCCAACAAGAACATCTCTGCGGTCCTCTGTAGCTCAGTTGGTAGAGCACGGCGCTTGTAACGCCAAGGTAGTGGGTTCGATCCCCGGGACCACCCATACACAAAAAAATTATGCACACATGACTGTAAGTCGCTTTGGATAAAAGTGACTGCTAAATGGCATATTATTATTATTATCTCCACGAGGAAAGGCCCTGCATAGTCAATGTGAATGCGAGTCCAGGGTTTCCCAGGCCACTCCCGAGGGTTGATGGGAGCTTGTGCTGGAGTGTTTCCTACCTTAGCTTAACCAATCAAAATGAGTTCCTAAACTTTATGTTTAAACCGTATCCCAAACCTTAACCCTTAGCTTAACCATTCAGAATGAGTTCCTAAATGTAATGTTTTAAACCCTATCCAAACATTAAACCTTAGCTTAACCTCTACGGGATCGGTGTTCCGTGATACGGGACGGTTGAGCTAACGTGCACAAATGTGATTAGCATGACTGTTGTAAGTAACAGCAAACTTTCCGGGACATAGACATGTCTTATATGGGCAGAAAGCTTAAATTATTGTTAATCTAACTGCACTGTCCAATTTAGAGTAGCTATTACAGTGAAAAAAGACCATGCTATTGTTTGGAGGAGAGTGCACAACAACAACAAAAAATTATCACGGCAACTGGTTTGATACATTCACCTCTGAAGGTAAATAATGTACTTACATTCAGTAATCTTGCTCTGATTTGCCATCCTAAGGGTCCCAGAGATAAATTGTAGCATAGTTTTGTTTGATAATATTAATTTTTATATTCAAATGTGTTTTTATATACACCATGTGCTCGCCAGAGGTAGCCTGACTGCCATTACGTACCGAGATGAGATCCTCAGACCCCTTGTGAGACCATATGCTGGTGCGGTTGGCCCTGGGTTCCTTCTAATGCAAGACAATGCTAGACCTCATGTGGCTGGAGTGTGTCAGCAGTTCCTGCAAGAGGAAGGCATTGATGCTATGGACTGGCCCGCCCGTTCCCCAGACCTGAATCCAATTGAGCACATCTGGGACATCATGTCTCGCTCCATCCACCAGCGCCACTTTGCACCACAGACTGTCCAGGAGTTGGCGGACACTTTAGTCCAGGTCTGGGAGGAGATCCCTCAGGAGACCATCCACCACCTCATCAGGAGCATGCCCAGGCGTTGTAGGGAGGTCACACAGGCACGTGGAGGCCACACACACTACTGAGCCTCATTTTGACTTGTTTTAAGGACATTACATCGAAGTTGGATCAGCCTGTAGTGTGGTTTTCCACTTTAATTTTGAGGGTGACTCCAAATCCAGACCTCCATGGGTTGATAAATTTGATTTCCATTGATCATTTTTGTGTGATTTTGTTGTCAGCACATTCAACTATGTAAAGAAAAAAAGTATTTAATAAGATTATTTCATTCATTCAGATCTAGGATGTGTTATTTTTAGTTTTCCCTTTATGTTTTTGAGCAGTGTATATTGTCGCCTTTCTCTTGCATTTCAAAGATGATGAAAAAATTTATAAATAAGAAAACACATGTTTTTTTTGTTTGTATTATCTTTTACCAGATCTAATGTGTTATATTCTCCTACATTAATTTCACATTTCCACAAACTTCAAAGTGTTTCCTTTCAAATGGTATCAAGAATATGCATATCCTTGCTTCAGGTCCTGAGCTACAGACAGTTAGATTTGGGTATGTCGTTTTAGGTGAAAATTTGAAAAATAGGGGTTAACCATTCGGAATAAAGTGCCTCAACCTTAACTTCAAAATGTGACGTTTGGAGAAATGGAACATACAGAGAAGCAGGAGACAACCCAGGGTGTCGAAAAACACTTTGAAGTGTGACGTTTCGGAGAACGTGGACGAACGTCTAATTCTGCAGTGAGACTGTGAGAGTTTGTTGGGGAGGGAGAGAAGACGGGGGACTGTGTGTGTGTGTGTGTGCGTGCGTGCGTGCGTGTGTGTGTGTGTGTGTGCGTGTGCGTGTGCGTGTGTGTGTGTGTGTGTGTGTGTGTGTGTGTGTGTGTGTGTGTGTGTGTGTGTGTGTGTGTGTGTGTGTGTGTGTGTGTGTGTGTGTGTGTGTGTGTGTGTGTGTAGACATCCCACTACATTGGGATTAGTCCACCTGCCTATCCATCCGTTCCATTTAGTTTAATAGTCTCTCTCACTCTCTTCCTTCTTACACTTTATTAGAGCTTTAGCTGTGTCAGCACTTCTCTCCTCTCCTCCTCACCTCACCCCCCTCCCTCCCTCTCTCTCTCTCTCTCCTCCTCACCTCCCCCCCCCCCCCCTCTCTCTCTCACCCCCCTCTCTCTTTTTCCAGGTCTTTATGAGACATTTCCATCCCTCTAATCTTCCTTCCTTCCTTCTCCCTTTCTCTCTTTCTCTCTCTCTCTCTCTCTCTCTCTCTCTCTCTCTCTCTCTCTCTCCCCTCTCCCTCTCCCACTTTCTCTCTCTCTCTCGCTCTCTCTCTCCCTCTCTCTCCCTCGCTCTCTCTCTCTCTCTCTCTCTCTCTCTCTCTCTCTCTCTCTCTCTCTCTCTCTCTCTCTCGCCCCCACATGCTCAACATCAGGTGTTCTCAATCAGTGAGATATTAAGATATCCTAGCACCTTCTCATATAAACATGACTAAATGTCTGCATATACAGTGCATTCGGAAAATATTCAGACCACTTGACTTTTTTCCACATTTTGTTACGTTACAGCCTTATTTTAAAATTGATTTAAAAAATGTCTACGGACAATTCCTTCAACCTCATGGCTTGGTTTTTGCTCTGACATGCACTGTCAACTGTGGGACCTTATATAGACAGGTGTGTGCTTTTCCAAATAATGTCCAATCAATTGAATTTACCATAGGTGGACTCCAATCAAGTTGTAGACACATCTCAAGGATGATCAATGGAAACAGGATGCACCTGAGCTCAATTTGTATAGGGTCTGAATATTTATGTAAATAAGGTATTTTAAAAATATGTACACTACCAGTCCAAAGTTTGGACACACCTACTCATTCAAGGGTTTTTCTTTATTTTTACTATTTTCTACATTGTAGAATAATAGTGAAGACATCAAAACTATGAAATAACACATATGGAATCATGTAGTAACCAAAAAAGTGTTAAACAAATCAAAATATATTTTATATTTGAGATTCTTCAAAGAGCCACCCTTTTCCTTTATGACAGCTTTGCACACTCTTGGCATTCTCTCAACCAGCTTCACCTGGAATGCTTTTCCAACAGTCTTGAAGGAGATCCCACATGTGCTGAGCACTTGTTGGCTGTTTTTCCTTCACTCTGCGGTCTGACTCATCCCAAACCATCTCAATTTGGTTGAGGTCGGGGGATTGTGGAGGCCAGGTCATCTGATCCATCACTCTCCTTCTTGGTAAAATAGCCCTTACACAGCCTGGAGGTGTGTTGGGTCATTGTGTGTGTGTGTGTGTGTGTGTGCCTGTGTGTGTGTGTGTGTGTGAGTTTCTGTGTGAGTGTGCCTGTGTTTGTGTGCGTTGTGTGTGTGTTAGAGTGTGTGTGAGAATGTGTCATTACACAATCATTACACACAATCATTACACACAATCATATTTTTCTACTTACATGCAGCACACACACACACACTCTCAGACACACTCTCACACACACACACACACACACAGGCACACACACACACAGAAACTCAAACACACATAGGCACACACAGAGAAACTCACACACACACACACACACACACACACACACACACACACACACACACACACACACACACACACACACACACACTCACACACAGACACAGCAGAGTTTGACACTCTCACACAATCTTATAGCAGACATCAGACATGACTGGGGTGAAATTAGGACAAAAAAAGTAACACAACTCAGACTGAAGAACAGAAAATGAACAGGTATCTGGTGCTAAATAGCAACGCCTTTATCGCTAAAGGTAAATATATATTTAGACATTGAAAATATATTTAGACATTGACGTTTTCTGCATTATGTTGCATTTATATGACACTAAGATTGTCACCTGTAGTTTCTATATGGGGTACTGCTTTTGACCACGGCCCCTTGGAATAGGGTGCCATTTTGGATTCAGTTTGGTCACTTAATCAATCAATTAATTGCCAGGCAGCATTTTGGCCCCCCAAAAAAAGGAGAGGAATGTTGTAATTTGATCACTCTTTTCTTTTTTTTTTTTACTGAGAATTTTTCCTGCACCGCAGCAAATGCAGATGAGCTTTATGATTTACACAAAACGCAAAAAATGATTTACACAAAATACAAAAAACCTACTACAACTAACACACAGTTATATTAACAGTATTTCTCTTTTCATATACAATGCCTTCAGAAAGTATTAATATACATATTACACATTTTGTTGGTTGTGTTACAGCCTGAATTCAAAATTGGTTCATAGTCCCCCTGTAGCTCAGTTGGTAGGGCATGGCGCTTGCAACGCCAGGGTTGTGGGTTCGTTTCCCATGGGGGGCCAGTATGAAAAATGTATGCACTCACTAACTGTAAGTCGCTCTGGATAAGAGTGAGAGCTAAATGTAAAAATGCTATATATTTTTTCTCACCCATCTTCACACAATACCCCGCAATGAAAAAGTGAAAACATGTTTTTAGAAAGAATTTCACATTTATTCAAAATGAAATACAGAAATATCTCATTTACATAAGTATTCACACCTCTGAGTCAATACATGTTAGAATCACCTTTGGCAGCGATTACAGCTGTGAGTCTTTCTGGGTAAGTCTCTAAGAGCTTTCCACACCTGGCTTGTACAATATTTGCCCATTTATTCTTTTCAAAATTCTTCAAGCTCTGTCAAATTGATTGTTGATCATTGCTAAACAACTATTTTCAGGTCTTGCCATAGATTTTCAAGAAGATTTTAAGTCAAACTGTATCTCGGCCACTCAGTGTCTTCTTGGTGTAGATTTAGCCTTGTATTGTATATGGAGAGTGGAACTCAGTAACGTGTTGTATTGGATTTGCCCCAAACATAACACTTTGTATTCAGGACAAAAAAAGTTAATTGCTTTGCCAATTATTTTGTAGTAGTATTTAAGTGCCTTGTTGCAAACAGGATGCATGTTTAGGAATTCCTTTTCACTCTGTAATTTAGGTTAATATTACGAAGTAACTACAATGTTGTTGATGCATCCTCAGTTTTCTCCTATCACAGCCATTAAACTCTGTAACTTTAAAAAGTCACCATTGGCCTCATGGTGAAAATCCCTGAGCTGTTTCCTTCCTCTTCGGCAACTGAGTTAGGAAGGACGCCAGTGTCTTTGTAGTGACTGGGTGTGTTGATACACCATCCAAAGTGTAATTAATAACTTCACCGTGCTCAAAGGGTATTTTGGTATTTATTTTGTATTTTATTCAGGATCCCCCATTAGCTGTTGCAAAAGCAGCAGCTACTTTTCCTGGGGTCCACACAGAACATGACATAATACAGAACATTAATAGACAAGAACAGCTCAAGGACAGAATTACATACATCAATTTTTTTAATGGCACACGTACAGTGGGGGAAAAAAGTATTTAGTCAGACACCAATTGTGCAAGTTCTCCCACTTAAAAAGATGAGAGAGGCCTGTAATTTTCATCATAGGTACACGTCAACTATGACAGACAAATTGAGGAAAAAAAATCCAGAAAATCACATTGTAGGATTTTTTATGAATTTATTTGCAAATGATGGTGGAAAATAAGTATTTGGTCACCTACAAACAAGCAAGATTTCTGGCTCTCACAGACCTGTAACTTCTTCTTTAAGAGGCTCCTCTGTCCTCCACTTGTTACCTGTATTAATGGCACCTGTTTGAACTTGTTATCAGTATAAAAGACACCTGTTCACAACCTCAAACAGTCACACTCCAAACTCCACTATGGCGAAGACCAAAGAGCTGTCAAAGGACACAAGAAACAAAATTGTAGACCTGCACCAGGCTGGGGAAGACTGAATCTGCAATAGGTAAGCAGCTTGGTTTGAAGAAATCAACTGTGGGAGCAATTATTAGGAAATGGAAGACATACAAGACCACTGATAATCTCCCTCAATCTGGGGCTCCACACAAGATCTCACCCCCGTGGGGTCAAAATGATCACAAGAACGGTGAGCAAAAATCCCAGAACCACACGGGGGGACCTAGTGAATGACCTGCAGAGAGCTGGGACCAAAGTAACAAAGCCTACCATCAGTAACACACTACGCCGCCAGGGACTCAAATCCTGCAGTGCCAGACGTGTCCCCCTGCTTAAGCCAGTACATGTCCAGGCCCGTCTGAAGTTTGCTAGAGTGCATTTGGATGATCCAGAAGAGGATTGGGAGAATGTCATATGAAACCAAAATATAACTTTTTGGTAAAAACTCAACTCGTCGTGTTTGGAGGACAAAGAATGCTGAGTTGCATCCAAAGAACACCATACCTACTGTGAAGCATGGGGGTGGAAACATCATGCTTTGGGGCTGTTTTTCTGCAAAGGGACCAGGACGACTGATCCGTGTAAAGGAAAGAATGAATGGGGCCATGTATCGTGAGATTTTGAGTGAAAACCTCCTTCCGTCAGCAAGGGCATTGAAGATGAAACGTGGCTGGGTCTTTCAGCATGACAATGATCCCAAACACACCGCCCGGGCAACGAAGGAGTGGCTTCGTACGAAGCATTTCAAGGTCCTGGAGTGGCCTAGCCAGTCTCCAGATCTCAACCCCATAGAAAATCTTGGAGGGAGTTGAAAGTCTGTGTTGCCCAGCGACAGCCCCAAAACATCACTGCTCTAGAGGAGATCTGCATGGAGGAATGGGCCAAAATACCAGCAACAGTGTGTGACAACCTTGTGAAGACTTACAGAAAACGTTTGACCTGTGTCATTGCCAACAAAGGGTATATAACAAAGTATTGAGAAACTTTTGTTATTGACCAAATACTTATTTTCCACCATAATGTGCAAATCAATTCATAAAAAATCCTACAATGTGATTTTCTGGAATTTTTTTCCTCATTTTGTCTATCCTAGTTGACTTGTACCTATGATGAAAATTACAGGCCTCTCTCATCTTTTTAAGTGGGAGAACTTGCACAATTGGTGGCTGACTAAATACTTTTTTTCCCCACTGTAGCCTACATATCAATACAGATAGGTGGCCTTCTTTGCGAGGCATTGAAATACCAACGGGTCTTTGTAGGTTGAATCTGTGTTTGAAATTCACCTCTCGACTGAGGGACCTTACAGATAATTGCATGTGTGGGGTAGAGAGATGAGGTACTCATTTAAAAAATCATGTTAAACACTATTATTGCGCAAAGAGTGAGTCCATGTGTAGTGGCTTCCTTTCCTCTTTACCATAGCCACTGCCCTAGCCTGAAGCGGGGTTGTTTCGGACGCATACAGTCCACACTCAACGTTTCCAAACGGCCAAACATTCAATGAGATCCAGGGATATAGTGCAACAAAAAATGTTTATTCTTCTTATCTAACAAAAAGGTATTCTCCAATCAACTTAAAGCAGAGATTACTTGAAATGCAAATACATAATATAATATGACCTGTCTGTCTGTATTTCTGTATGTCTATATGGTCAAAAAACTATACCGCTCCCGCATCTAGCAAGGACTCCTCCCCCGAAGGCCCAACTTCCTGCCTTTATACTAACACAATTAACACAGTACAATGAATGGGCAAGAGGGGGGCCAAAAACTGAGTTACACTAATAACAAATGAATATATCTCAATCCGGTAAATAAATCATAAAGGTACGTACCTAATATTTCATCATATACATTAATATTTAATATATTTACACAAATGTACATGGAGCTCAGTATGTTCAGTCTTTTATACAAAATATGCCCAAATCGGCTCTAACATACCGGCCCCTAATTGTTGACTGCACTGAATGCACAACAATTACTTAATATTCAAACGTAGAGCCAATACAAAAACATTCTATACCAGAGCACCATTACAGTTCATAGCTATATACAAATATACAAGGTGCCATATAGGAAAATAGTCCATAGATCTCAGTCTGAGTTGAAGTGTAAAGGTGTTCAACTTCCAAAAAATGTCAAGAGTTTGACGTCCACAAAATGTATGACATCAAAGAATGTAAGAGTACGACATCAACGAATCAGAGGTGCACGTGATTCAAAGATGGAGCACTGTGTGTGTGTGTGTGTGTGTCTCACTTCGTCGCCTCAAGGAGCAGACAGAGTTTATTGATAGGTCTCTGTAGGATATTGGTCTTAGTCTTAACCATGACGCTCCGGACAAGACCTTTGGCCCCTGGCAAAGCCTTCACCACACGCCCCATTAGCCAAGAGTTCCTTGGGGCGGTGTCATCGACGATGACCACAAGGTCACCAGGACTGAAGTTTCTCTTAGTTTTGTTCCACTTGTTCCGCTCCTGCATAAGTGGAAGATACTCCCCTGATCCATCTCTTCCAGAAGAGGTCAGTGATATATTGTACTTGCTTCCATCTCCTTCGTGAGTATAGGTCACTTCTCTGGAATAGTCCTGGTGGCAGGACTGGCTTTGCTTTCAGATGAAGCAGATGGTTCGGAGTCAGGGGTTCTAGATCGTTAGGGTCATTTGTTACAGTAGTGATTGGTCTGTCGTTCATAATCGCCTCAACTTCACACAAGGCTGTCTGCAAAGCCTCATCATCCAGTACTTGCTCTTTAAGGACTGAATAGAGGATCTTTTTCACCAGTCGGATCAACCTCTCCCATACCCCCCATGGTGGGCTCCAGAGGGAGGGTTGAATGACCATGTCACTCCTTCCTTCAGTAATTTATTTTGAATCTTGTTGTGATCCAGCTCTTTCAGAGCTTCTCCTAGCTCTCTGTGTGTTCCAACAAAGTTGGTGCCATTGTCTGTTCTGATACTTGTTACTGGGCCCCTTCGACAGATGAACCTGCGCAGGGCATTGATGCAGGAATCAGTATCCAGATAACTAGCAACTTCTAGATGGACAGCTCGACTCACAAGGCAAGTAAAGATCACACCATACCGCTTCACATGAACGCGGCCTCGCTTCACCTCTATGGGGCCAAAGTAATCTATGCCCACATGGGTGAAAGGCGGCAAATCAGGTGCTACCCGATCTTGTGGAAGGTCAGCCATCTTCTGTTCCCCAGCTCTAGCTTGCATCCGCCTGCAGAAGACACAGCTCTTAAGGATCTTCCTTGCTAAGGAGTTGGCACAGGGTATCCAATATCGCTGGCGAAGTCTAGAAAGCATGTGACCTCTCCCAGAGTGGCCAACCTGCTCATGGATGTGGAGTAAGATCAGTCTGGAGATGTAGGAGTCTTTGGGCAGGATCATAGGATTCTTTAGTTCCGTAGGCATAGCAGCTTTGCTTAACCTTCCTCCTACTCTCAGAATGCCATTGTCGACTATTGGATCAAGCTTACAGATTGAGCCGCTTCTCTTGGCACATTGTTTTCCTTTTACAACTAGTGCAATTTCTTGTTTAAAGTGCTGTCGTTGCTCAAATCGAATGATGACCTTTTCTGCTTCATCTAGGTCATCTACAGACAGACTTTCTTTTCCAAACGTCAGTTTGAACTTGTCAATTTGTTCCTTCAGTGAGTTTGTCAGACTCTGATCTGATCCTGGATCAGTTTGGGTGAGAACTTTCCTTTTCTGGCTTAACTGTAGTAGAAGTCTCTTCAGTTTCAGCATCCAGGCAACTGCTTTCTTCAAGCTGTTCCATGTTGAATAGTACTCAATCAGTTTGCTGGTCGGACTCTTTTCTTCCACACATGTACTGTTTACGATGACGTCTTTTCTCACCTCTGGATCATCTGGAGGGATGGAGCCAAGCTCCTCGGGGACTTTCGGCCATTGTGTTTCTGTTTTCTCCAGGAATTCTGGTCCTTTGCGCCATCTCTTTGAGTTCAGGAAAGTTTCAACATGTAATCCTCTTGAGGCATCATCGGCTGGGTTGTGTTTGGAGTTCAAATACCTCCACTGTTTTGCTTTCGATAGGTCACGGATCATAGCAACCCTATTAGCCACAAAAGTATGGAATCTCTTGGTATCGTTGCGGATGTATTTTAGCACCGACTGGCTGTCTGTCCAGAAAGTTGACTCCTCAAGTTCAATCTGGAGCTCCAACCTTAACATCCTGTCCACTCGCACTGCCAATGTTGCTGCAGCAAGTTCCAGTCTGGGGATCGTCATCTGCTTGAGTGGAGTCACCCTTGATTTCCCCAGTATGAATGCGATGTGGACCTTTTCCATAACGTTTGTGAACCTAAGGTAGCTTGCCGTGCCATAACCTTGTTCACTTGCATCACCGAAGTGATGCAGCTGTGCGGTCTTGATTTGACCAAAGTTCTCCGGCATCATACACCTGTTGATCTGGAATCTGGAGAGCTGGTCCAGCTCTGAGAGCCATCTCTTCCATGAAATAGAGTGTTCTTCAGGGATGACTTCGTCCCATCCACACTTTAGCTTGCAGAGCACTTGAAGAATTTGCTTTGCCTTTAATACGAATGGGGCGAGGAAACCTAATGGATCATAAATAGAGCTGACAGTTGAGAGAATACCTCTTCTTGTAAGGGGTCTGTTCTTGACAGTGACCTGGAAGTTAAACACATCCCTTTCAATGTTCCATCGGATTCCAAGTGCTCTTTCAACAGGCAGCTTTTCTCTGTCCAGGTCCAGTTCTTTTATCTGCTTGGCTTTGTGTTCATCAGGGATAGAAGCTAGTACAGTGCGGCTGTTGCTGACCCACTTGGTCAATTTGAACCCACCTTGAGAGCACACATCCCTGAGGTTTCTTGTGAGAGCTATGGCTTGTTCTTCTGTGGCCACTGACTTGAGGCAGTCATCAACATAGAAGTTGGACTTGACTGTTTGAATCACCTCTTCATCGTACCCCTCACAGTTGTCTTCTGCAGTCTTTCGCAGTGCAAAGTTTGCACAACTTGGAGAGGATATAGCACCCGAAAAGATGTACTGTCATTCTGTACTCCTCCAATCTTTTGTTAGTATCACCATCCGGCCACCATAGGAATCGCAGGAAGTCTAAGTCATCTTCATGGACACGTACTTGATGGAACATTCCTTCGATGTCTGCCATCATGGCAATGTGCTCTTGCCGAAATCTTAGCAAGACTCCTATAAGTGTGTTTGCCAGGTCAGGGCCTTGAAGGAGTTCACTGTTAAGAGATGTACCTTTATAGGATGATGAACAGTCAAACACCACTCGTATCGTTCCTTTGCGCTTATGGTGAACGCCATGGTGTGGTATGTACCATACCTTGCCTTTCTCTCTGAGGAGCTGTTCTTGTGGTACCTTCTCGGCGTAACCTTTTGTTATCATCTCTTCCATGAAGCCTTTGTACTCTGCAGCGTAACCTTTGTCCTTCTTGAACTTCCTGATAATATTTAGAGCCCGCTGCTTTGCCATGTCACGGTTGTTTGGCAGGACTACATCTTTGTTGCGAAAGGGCAACGGTAAGTAGTAGTGATGGTCTTTGAGGGTTATGGAGCTTGATACTATCTCCATAAACCTACGATCCTCAGCTGACATCTCACTTTTCTCTTCATACTCTCTCTCAGGGAAGTCATGGTTGTACTGATTTACAAGAAGAACCCCCAGGTCGGCCATTGAGATACGATTGGCCATCACCGTAGGACCCCCGGATTCTTCTGCCATGGTACAACTGTTGAGAGGACCATTCATCACCCATCCAAAGAGGGTTTTCACTGCATACGGTCCGTTGCCTTGGCTATTTATGATTTGCCACGGTTCCATTGCCTTTGGAGCATTTACGCCAATCAGAAGTTCGACGTCAGCATCAATCTCCTTCAACTGAACCTCTTTCAGGTATGGCCACCTTTTGAGCTCTTTCTGAGTGGGAATGTTCTCTCTTGTCACTGGGATCTTATGTTGGGTGTAGACCTTTGGTAATGCAAGAAATGTGTCGCCTTCCACATTGCCAATCTCTAATCCAGATATCTCAAAGCTCTTGGTAGGACTCTCCTGCCCCATTGTGCGTAGCAGAATTTCAGTCGCACTGCCTTTAGCTTGCAACTGCCTCATGAGTCTCTCCGTACAAAATGTTGCTGAGCTACCAGAATCGAGAAACGCATAGGTTAACACAGACTTGCTTCCATTTGCCACCTTTACTTGAACTGGCACAATTGCAAGTGCACAATCTGTACCGGCCCCGGTATCTTCACCAGCTTCCAGTGAAACAAGAGCACTGCTGACAGTCTCCTCCCGCTTTACTGCTACACCACTCATATCTGCCTTTTGAGATCTAAATCTCTCTCTTCCTTCAATGTGCATGATAGTGGGGTGCTTTCTTTGACAGCTCTGACAGGTCATCCTTCTTTTACATTCTCTGCTTAAGTGTCCTCTCATCAAACAGCCAAAACAAAGGCCTTTTGATCTCAGAAACTCAACCTTGAATTCATGTGGCTGTGCCTTCACCTGTTGGCAGTCGACCAATAAATGCGCACCAGCACAAAATATACATGAGATACTGGGAGCATCAGAAGGGTAGGTGCCTGGTCTCTTTACTTTGAATGTTTGTTCTTTTAAAGGTTTTTCAGAGTCACAATCTGCCACTACAGCTACTGTAGTGGCAAAGCTGCTTCCCCTACTCTTGGACTTGAACTGCTGTTTAAAGTCAGCTTCTGTTTTGGGTTTTAAAACCTTTTGTTGTACAGGGGATCTTGAATATCTCCATACAACGGATCCTGCAGTATTTTTGGCCTGTTTTTCCATGAACGTTACCAGGTCACTGAACTGGGCCCTCAGGTGACTTCTCTCTAAAATATCACATGCCATAGACCTCCATTTTTCCCTTAGTTTGTAGGGAAGTTTTGACATGATCAGCTTTATGTTGGAGGGAAGATTAAGCTCTTCCATGTTCTGTAGGTCTTGCATAGCGTTACAGCAACCTCTTAGATAGAGTGCATAACCACCCAGTCCCTTTCCATCATCGGGTTTGATGTTTGTCCAGTTCCAAGCCTTTTCCATGTAAGCAGTGGTGACTTTGATTTCATTGCCAAAGTGTTCCTTTAACAACCTCTTAGCTACTGCATGGCCTCTTCTGGCTTCCATATGCAGACAACTACGGACCAGATCCTTGGGCTGACCAGAGGTGTATTGTTCCAGGTAATAGAGCCTATCCTGGTGACTGCTTGTCTTATCTTCTATACCATGCTCAAATGCACGCATGAATGGCCTAAAGTTTAGAGGATCACCGTCAAACATAGGTATCTCCCTAACAGGGAGTGTGGCTTGTTTGTGCTGTAGTACAAGGAGGTCAGCAATTTCATTCTGCCTTTGCATGACAGTAGAGAGGTTATCATGGCTGGTATTATGGCTGATACCCGCAGTGTTGATTCTGTGTCGATTGCTAGACCTTGCTGTTGGCTGCTGAAGAGTGTGGTTTACGACTGTTTTCGGAATAGGGTTTGATGGCTTTGTGGTCGGTTGTTGTAAAACTCTTTGTAGTGGGGTCTTTGGAACTGCACCTAATGCAGCAAACTCAACAGGTGATGGTTCAGGTTCCACATAGACCTCTGGTTCCTGTTTCTCAAAATAAGAGTTCATTCCATCTTCTTGGCTTAGTAAATGGGCTGCCACAGAATGGGATTGAGAAGTTGACTCGGTACTCTCCAGGACCTTCAGTTTGGCATTATATGCTGCTATGTCCGTTTCCAGTGCCATTTCTTCTATCCTAACATTCAGTTGAGCTTTCTCCAGTTCCAATGCATGCTTGTCTTGTAATGATGCTTGGCGAGCTAGTAGAGCTGCTCGTTCTGCCTCGGCTTTAAGGCGTTCAGAGGACACTGAGGAAGCAGTCTTAGAATACTTAGTTTTACTTGATATTTTTGACACATTGGAAATGCTGTCATGTGGTTCAATGAGCGTTTGTGGCTCAACTTCAGCCTTTTTCCATATTTCCACCTCTTTCAGGAAATGTTCATAAGTTCTCATTCTTGGTTGATAATAGTTAATGCTCTCCTGTTCCTGTTCCTCCTCTGTGACCAGCTCTAGCACAGATTCATGAGCCTTCTTAAAGTCATTGAGCACAGCATCAAATGCTTCAAGACTCTCATTCACAGTTGCAATGTTTCCTCCATCAACAAGAAGGACTTTTATTTCATTCATTTTGCGTGTACACACTCCAAGTTTGCCTCTCCGGGCTGCATAGAGTGAATTTAGATGCTCCTCTGCCCTCTCCAGTGGAGTCTTATTTGGGATTTCCTCCTCCATCATTCACTTTTAGTTCACTCAATTTACAATGACACGGTTGTTGGTTTGATTGTTAAACGTAATGCCCCCTTTAGACCTCCTTTAATCTTTAAAAACACAGTCATCCATTTCAGCATATTGACCCATTTTGAATTGCACATGTGCAAGTTTGGCATTTTAGATGCGTTTTAAACATTTCATCCCGTTGAGGTTTTGTCCCTTTAATGAAGTTTTAACACGCAGTATCTTTAGATCCTTAAGTTGCATTCGTTGCGTTGATGGATTGCATTTCCACGTTAGGCCAAATATTAGATATATGATTA
>NC_059197.1:51583280-51625780 GCF_020615455.1 Coregonus clupeaformis | reverse complement strand
AGGAGGAGAGAGGAGGGAGAGAGGAGGAGAGAGGAGGAGAGGAGGAGGAGAGAGGAGGAGAGAGGAAGAGAGAGGAGGAGAGAGGCGGAGAGAGGAAGAGAGAGGAGGAGAGAGGAGGAGAGAGGAGGAGAGAGAGGAGAGAGAGGAGGAGAGAGGAGGAGAGAGGAGGAGAGATGAAGAGAGAGGAGGAGAGAGGAAGAGAGAGGAGGAGAGAGGAGGAGAGAGGAGGAGAGAGGAGAGAGAGGAGGAGAGAGGAGGAGAGATGAAGAGAGAGGAGGAGAGAGGAGGAGAGAGGAGGAGAGAGGAGGAGAGAGGAGGAGAGAGGAAGAGAGAGGAGGAGAGAGGAAGAGAGAGGAAGAGAGAGGAGGAGAGAGAGGAGAGAGAGGAGGAGAGAGGAAGAGAGAGGAGGAGAGAGGAGGAGAGATGAAGAGAGAGGAGGAGAGAGGAGGAGAGAGGAGGAGAGAGGAGGAGAGATGAAGAGAGAGGAGGAGAGAGGAGGAGAGAGGAGGAGAGAGGAAGAGAGAGGAGGAGAGAGGAGGAAAGAGGAAGAGAGAGGAGGAGAGGAGGGACAAGTAGGAGAGAGGAGGAGAGAGGAGGAGAGAGGAGGAGAAAAGAGGTGAGAGGAGGCGAGAGGAAGACAGAGGAGGAGAGAGGAAGAGAGGAGGAGAGAGGAGGCGAGAGGAAGAGAGAGGAGGAGAGAGGAGGAGAGAGGAGGAGAGAGGAAGAGAGAGGAGGAGAGAGGAAGAGAGAGGAGAAGAGGAGGGGAGAGTAGGAGAGAGGAAGAGAGAGGAAGAGAGAGAATGAGAGCGGGGTAAATGGGGGACACAAGGGAAAAGGGGGGATGGCTAGAAATAGAAAGAGGCTGGTTGCTAAGAGAAGAAGAACAAGAAGGAAGAGAGAGAACAGAGATGAGAGGAGGAGAGGAGGAGAGGAGGAGAGGAGGAGAGGAGGAGAGGAGGAGAGACAATGGTTAATATATATAATATATGATGGAAAACAAAAGAGAAAATGAAACAAAGGAAAGTGAAAGAATTTGGATCACACCTTGGTAATGTCACGGTCCTTCATGTGTGTGTGTGTGTGTGCGTGCTGGCGTGAATTAATGTGTGCGCTCGTGCTTGCGTGTGCGTGTGCGTGTGCGTGTGCGTGTGTAGGTTCCCATTGCTGATGGCCTGTTATGGTAATGTATTAGTTGTGTGTAGCTGGGCTGATCTCATTGTGTCAAACTGTGGGCTTTGAGTAATCACTCTAAAACAAGAGTATCTCTCTCTCTTTCTATCTCTCTCTCTCGCTCTCTCTCTCTCTCTCTCTCTCTCTCTCTCTCTCTCTCTCTCTCTCTCTCTCTCTCTCTCTCTCTCTCTCTCTCTCTCTCTCTCTCTCTCTCTCTCTCTCTCTCTCTCTAGTTTATGGGGTAATATGTAGAGAGAAATTAGAAATAGAGAGGGATTGTATTTAGACAGAGTGAGACGAAAGAAGAGGAGAGGTGGAGAGTAGGAGGAAAGAGAGGGTGGAAAGGAGGAGAGGAGACAGTGAATGGGATGACACAATGGGAAGAGAGTTATGGTAAAAGACGGAAAGACAATGAGGTGGGAGGTGAGGAGTGTGTTTCTGTCTGTGTGTGTGTGTGTGCGTGTGTGTGTGTGTGTGTGTTTGTGTGTGTTCTGAGTAGCTGGTGCCAAATAACATCAATCTCTCAGCCACATGTTATCAGACTGACATTTACTATGATTCATTCAGAACCGTTTGATTAAATTCACAAAAAAACAGAATATTCATCCTGCATCGATTAGAGCCTGTAATATAATCTAGAGGTTTGATTCACTCTATTTTCTTATTAGAGATCAATACTGGAACTCTGCAGGGAGACGCAGGGAGGAGGATAGACTATTGTTTGGGATTGCGTCATCCTACAGTAGTGGTGTGTGTGTGTGTGTGTGTGTTACAGTACTGCTGTCTGGCTCAGGGAGGGAGGTGTAGTTCTTACAGTATCCTGTAGGAGGCAGTCTGACACAGACATTCCCTTATGCTGACGATGCACCACACCACAGATCAACACAGCGCCACACCACAGATCAACGCAGACGCAGCACCACACCACAGATCAACGCAGCGCCACACCACAGATCATCACAGCACCACACCACAGATCATCACAGCACCACACCACAGATCAACACAGCACCACACCACAGATCAACACAGCGCCACACCACAGATCATCACAGCACCACACCACAGATCATCACAGCACCACACCACAGATCATCACAGCACCACACCACAGATCATCACAGCACCACACCACAGATCATCACAGCACCACACCACAGATCATCACAGCACCACACCACGGATCATCACAGCACCACACCACAGATCAACACAGCACCACACCACAGATCAACGCAGCGCCACACCACAGATCAACACAGCACCACACCACAGATCAACGCAGCGCCACACCACAGATCAACGCAGCGCCACACCACAGATCAACGCAGCGCCACACCACAGATCAACACAGCACCACACCACAGATCATCACAGCACCACACCACAGATCAACACAGCACCACACCACAGATCAACACAGCACAGAGCCCTCCCTCCCTCCCTCCCTCCCTCCCTCCATCCCTCCCTCCCTCCCTCCCTCCCTCCCTCCCTCCCTCCCTCCCTCCTCCCTCCCTCCCTCCCTCCCTTCCTCCCTCCCTCCCCCCTCCCTCCCTCCCTCCCTCCCTCCCTCCCTCCCTCCATCCCTCCCTCCCTACCTCCCTCCCCCCTCCCTCCCTCCCTCCCTTCCTCCCTCCCTCCCTCCCCCCTCCCTCCCTCCCTCCCTCCCTCCCTCCCTCCATGGTGTTAAAGGGACAGTATCTCACAGTGGAAATGTCCATGGTGTTGAAGGGTCAGTATCTCACAGTGGAGCTGTCCATGGTGTTGAAGGGACAGTATCTCACAGTGGAAGCTGTCCATGGTGTTGAAGGGACAGTATCTCACAGTGGAAGCTGTCCATGGTGTTGAAGGGTCAGTATCTCACAGTGGAGCTGTCCATGGTGTTGAAGCTTCAGTATGTCACAGTTGAGCTCTCCATGGTGTTGAAGGGTCAGTATCTCACAGTGGAAGCTGTCCATGGTGTTGAATGGACAGTATCTCACAGTGGAAGCTGTCCATGGTGTTGAAGGGACAGTATCTCACAGTGGAAGCTGTCCATGGTGTTGAAGGGTCAGTATCTCACAGTGGAGCTGTCCATGGTGTTGAAGCTTCAGTATGTCACAGTTGAGCTCTCCATGGTGTTGAAGGGTCAGTATCTCACAGTGGAGCTGTCCATGTTGTTGAAGGGTCAGTATGTCACAGTGGAAGCTGTCCATGGTGTTGAAGGGTCAGTATGTCACAGTGGAGCTGTCCATGGTGTTGAAGGGTCAGTATCTCACAGTGGAAGCTGTCCATGGTGTTGAAGGGACAGTATCTCACAGTGGAAGCTGTCCATGGTGTTGAAGGGTCAGTATCTCACAGTGGAGCTGTCCATGGTGTTGAAGGGACAGTATCTCACAGTGGAGCTGTCCATGTTGTTAAAGGGTCAGTATATCACAGTGGAAGCTGTCCATGGTGTTGAAGGGTCAGTATGTCACAGTGGAGCTGTCCATGGTGTTGAAGGGACAGTATCTCACAGTGGAAGCTGTCCACGGTGTTGAAGGGACAGTATCTCACAGTGGAAGCTGTCCACGGTGTTGAAGGGACAGTATCTCACAGTGGAGCTGTCCATGGTGTTGAAGGGACAGTATCTCACAGTGGAAGCTGTCCATGGTGTTGAAGGGTCAGTATCTCACAGTGGAAGCTGTCCATGGTGTTGAAGGGACAGTATGTCACAATGGAGCTGTCCATGGTGTTGAAGGGTCAGTATGTCACAATGGAGCTGTCCATGGTGTTGAAGGGACAGTATATCACAGTGGAAGCTGTCCATGGTGTTGAAGGGTCAGTATGTCACAGTGGAGCTGTCCATGGTGTTGAAGGGACAGTATCTCACAGTGGAAGCTGTCCACGGTGTTGAAGGGACAGTATCTCACAGTGGAAGCTGTCCACGGTGTTGAAGGGACAGTATCTCACAGTGGAGCTGTCCATGGTGTTGAAGGGACAGTATCTCACAGTGGAAGCTGTCCATGGTGTTGAAGGGTCAGTATCTCACAGTGGAAGCTGTCCATGGTGTTGAAGGGACAGTATGTCACAATGGAGCTGTCCATGGTGTTGAAGGGTCAGTATGTCACAATGGAGCTGTCCATGGTGTTGAAGGGACAGTATCTCACAGTGGAAGCTGTCCATGGTGTTTAAGGGACAGTATCTCACAGTGGAAGCTGTCCATGGTGTTGAAGGGACAGTATCTCACAGTGGAAGCTGTCCATGGTGTTGAATGGACAGTATCTCACAGTGGAAGCTGTCCACAGTGTTGAAGGGACAGTATCTCACAGTGGAAGCTGTCCATGGTGTTGAAGGGATAGTATCTCACAGTGGAAGCTGTCCATGGTGTTGAAGGGACAGTATCTCACAGTGGAAGCTGTCCATGGTGTTGAAGGGATAGTATCTCACAGTGGAAGCTGTCCATGGTGTTGAAGGGACAGTATCTCACAGTGGAAGCTGTCCATGGTGTTGAAGGGACAGTATCTCACAGTGGAAGCTGTCCACAGTGTTGAAGGGACAGTATCTCACAGTGGAAGCTGTCCATGGTGTTGAAGGGATAGTATCTCACAGTGGAAGCTGTCCATGGTGTTGAAGGGACAGTATCTCACAGTGGAAGCTGTCCACGGTGTTGAAGGGACAGTATCTCACAGTGGAAGCTGTCCACGGTGTTGAAGGGACAGTATGTCACAGTGGAGCTGTCCATGGTGTTGAAGGGACAGTATCTCACAGTGGAAGCTGTCCATGGTGTTGAAGGGACAGTATCTCACAGTGGAAGCTGTCCACGGTGTTGAAGGGACAGTATCTCACAGTGGAAGCTGTCCATGGTGTTGAAGGGACAGTATCTCACAGTGGAAGCTGTCCATGGTGTTGAAGGGACAGTATCTCACAGTGGAAGCTGTCCATGGTGTTGAAGGGACAGTATCTCACAGTGGAGCTGTCCATGGTGTTGAAGGGACAGTATCTCACAGTGGAAGCTGTCCACGGTGTTGAAGGGACAGTATCTCACAGTGGAAGCTGTCCACGGTGTTGAAGGGACAGTATCTCACAGTGGAAGCTGTCCACGGTGTTGAAGGGACAGTATCTCACAGTGGAAGCTGTCCATGGTGTTGAAGGGACAGTATCTCACAGTGGAAGCTGTCCATGGTGTTGAAGGGTCATTATCTCACAGTGGAAGCTGTCCACGGTGTTGAAGGGATATTAAGTTACCGTAGAGCTTTCCATGTTACTGAGGTGGCTGAGTGACTCAGTGTGAGCTTTACAAAACAGGGCTGTGGGCAGCTGAGCAAAATATAGAAGACAACTAAACCTATCTTGCTTCCACTCCCCCCTCTCTACCTTCTCTTCTTCTGTATCTAAAGCCACTTTCTATCACTCTAAATTAGGGGCCCCGTGTAGCTCAGTTGGTAGAGCATGGCCTTTGCAACGCCAGGGGTTGTGGGTTTGATTCTCATGGGGGGGGGGGCAGTATGAAAAATGTATGCACTCACTAACTGTAATTCGCTCTGGATAAGAGCGTCTGCTAAATGACTAAAATGTAAATGTGTTTTTTCAAGCTTCTGCCTCTAACCCTAGGAAACTATTTTCCACCTCCCTCCTTAATCCTCCACCCCTCCTCCCTCTCTGCAGACGACTTTGTCAGCCACTTTGAATAGAAGGTTTGACGACATATTCTCCTCATTCACTCAGCCTATTGAGTCCACTGGTCCCACTCACACAGAACGACCCTACGCCTTGACCTCTTTCTCCCCTCTCTCTCCAGATGACATCCTGTGACTAGTGAGGTCTGGCCGCCAGATAACATGCCTGCTTGATCTCATCCCCTCCTCCTTCTCCAGACCTTCTCTGGAGATCTTCTCCCATTCCTCACTTCCCTCATCAACTCATCCCTGATCACTGGATAAGCCCTCTCGGACTTCAAAATGGCCAGTCGCTCCCCTCCTGAAGAAACTAACACTCGACTCCTCTGACGTCTAAAACTACAGACCTGTATCCCATCTTTCTTTTCTTTCCAAAACACTTGAGCGTGCTGTCTCTGAACAACTCTCTCATTATCTTTCTCAGAATGATCTTCTTGACCCTAACCAGTCAGGCTTCAAGACGGATCACTCAACCGAGACTGCTCTTCTCTGTGTCACGGAGGCTCTCCACACTGTGAAAGCTGACTCTCTCTCCTCTGTTTTCATCTTCCTAGATCTATCAGCTGCCTTCGACACCGTGAACCATCAGATCCTCCTCTCCACCCTCTCAGGGCTGGGTGTCTCAGGCTCTGCACACTCTTGGACTGCATCCTACCTGGCAGGCCACTCCTACCAGGTGACGTGGAGAGGATCTGTGTCTGCACCACGTACTCTCACTACTGGTGTCCCCCAGGGCTCGCTTCTAGGCCCTCTCCTCTTCTCTATTTTCTGAAATGTAATTTTAAAACATACAATCTACCTGCAGTGAAGCCGCTCAACATTACATTACATTCAGTCATCCAGCAGAAACTCCCATCCAGAGCGACCCACAGGAGCAACCAGGGTCAAAGCGCCCCCGCCCAAAGGTACAAGGACATATCTCCCACCCAGTCGAATCGGGGACCCAAATCAACCCTACCCTACCCAACCCACCCCAAACCAACCCAACCCAACCCAACCCTCCCCAACCCAACCCAACCCTCCCCAACCTTACCCTCCCCCACCCAACCCCACCCAACCCAACCCTACCCAACACAACCCAACACTCCCCAACCCAACCCAACTCTCCCCAACCCTACCCTACCCTACCCTACCCTACCCTCCCCAGCCAAACCCAACCCTACCCAACCCAACCCTCCCCTCCCCAACCCTACCCTCCCCAACACAACTCTACCCAACCCTACCCTACACTCCCCAACCCAACCCTCCCCAACCCTACCCTACCCTCCCCAAACCAACCCTCCGCAACCCTCCCCAACCCTACCCTACCCTCCCCAAACCAACCCTCCGCAACCCTCCCCAACCCTACCCTACCCAACCCTGCCCTGAGACAATATGTGATTGGTAACAGTATGAAGCCTGCATACTGTATGCCACCTGTGTTTGTACGTCTATGTGTAGGTGTGTGTGTTTCTGTGTTGGTACGTATATGTGTAGGTGTGTCTGTGTCTGTGCCTTTGTGTATCTGTGCATGTTGTGAGTGAGTGTGTGTAAAATGGTCAATGAGGGTTTAATAAACGGAGACTTGGGGTCCATTTCCTGTGAAAGGACAAACAAATAGACTGGGTGACTAATGACCATGTAGCTGAGGACTGCCACTTCTACTGCTACTACTGACTAATGACCACGTAGCTGAGGACTGCCACTGCTACTGCTGCTACTGACTAATGACCACGTAGCTGAGGACTGCCACTTCTACTGCTGCTACTGACTAATGACCACATAGCTGAGGACTGCCACTTCTACTGCTGCTACTGACTAATGACCACATAGCTGAGGACTGCCACTGCTACTGCTGCTACTGACTAATGACCACGTAGCTGAGGACTGCCACTTCTACTGCTGCTACTGACTAATGACCATGTAGCTGAGGACTGCCACTGCTACTGCTGCTACTGACTAATGACCATGTAGCTGAGGACTGCCACTGCTACTGCTGCTACTGACTAATGACCACGTAGCTGAGGACTGCCACTGCTACTGCTGCTACTGACTAATGACCACGTAGCTGAGGACTGCCACTTCTACTGCTGCTACTGACTAATGACCATGTAGCTGAGGACTGCCACTGCTGCTACTGCTACTGACTAATGACCACGTAGCTGAGGACTGCCACTTCTACTGCTGCTACTGACTAATGACCATGTAGCTGAGGACTGCCACTTCTACTGCTGCTACTGACTAATGACCACGTAGCTGAGGACTGCCACTGCTACTGCTGCTACTGACTAATGACCACGTAGCTGAGGACTGCCACTTCTACTGCTGCTACTGACTAATGACCACGTAGCTGAGGACTGCCACTTCTACTGCTGCTACTGACTAATGACCACGTAGCTGAGGACTGCCACTGCTACTGCTGCTACTGACTAATGACCATGTAGCTGAGGACTGCCACTGCTGCTACTGCTACTGATTAATGACCACGTAGCTGAGGACTGCCACTGCTACTGCTGCTACTCACTAATGACCATGTAGCTGAGGACTGCCACTGCTACTGCTGCTACTGACTAATGACCACGTAGCTAAGGACTGCCACTGCTACTGCTGCTACTGACTAATGACCACGTAGCTGAGGACTGCCACTTCTACTGCTGCTACTGACTAATGACAATGTAGCTGAGGACTGCGACTGCTGCTACTGCTACTGATTAATGACCACGTAGCTGAGGACTGCCACTGCTACTGCTGCTACTGACTAATGACCACGTAGCTGAGGACTGCCACTTCTACTGCTGCTACTGACTAATGACCATGTAGCTGAGGACTGCCACTGCTACTGCTGCTACTGACTAATGACCACGTAGCTGAGGACTGCCACTTCTACTGCTGCTACTGACTAATGACCACATAGCTGAGGACTGCCACTTCTACTGCTGCTACTGACTAATGACCACATAGCTGAGGACTGCCACTGCTACTGCTGCTACTGACTAATGACCACGTAGCTGAGGACTGCCACTTCTACTGCTGCTACTGACTAATGACCATGTAGCTGAGGACTGCCACTGCTACTGCTGCTACTGACTGATGACCACGTAGCTGAGGACTGCCACTTCTACTGCTGCTACTGACTAATGACCACATAGCTGAGGACTGCCACTTCTACTGCTGCTACTGACTAATGACCACATAGCTGAGGACTGCCACTGCTACTGCTGCTACTGACTAATGACCACGTAGCTGAGGACTGCCACTTCTACTGCTGCTACTGACTAATGACCATGCAGCTGAGGACTGCCACTGCTACTGCTGCTACTGACTAATGACCAAGTAGCTGAGGACTGCCACTGCTACTGCTGCTACTGACTAATGACCACGTAGCTGAGGACTGCCACTGCTACTGCTGCTACTGACTAATGACCACGTAGCTGAGGACTGCCACTTCTACTGCTGCTACTGACTAATGACCATGTAGCTGAGGACTGCCACTGCTGCTACTGCTACTGACTAATGACCACGTAGCTGAGGACTGCCACTTCTACTGCTGCTACTGACTAATGACCATGTAGCTGAGGACTGCCACTTTTACTGCTGCTACTGACTAATGACCACGTAGCTGAGGACTGCCACTGCTACTGCTGCTACTGACTAATGACCACGTAGCTGAGGACTGCCACTTCTACTGCTGCTACTGACTAATGACCACGTAGCTGAGGACTGCCACTTCTACTGCTGCTACTGACTAATGACCACGTAGCTGAGGACTGCCACTGCTACTGCTGCTACTGACTAATGACCATGTAGCTGAGGACTGCCACTGCTGCTACTGCTACTGATTAATGACCACGTAGCTGAGGACTGCCACTGCTACTGC
The DNA here is from genome assembly GCF_020615455.1 of Coregonus clupeaformis. Lineage (NCBI taxonomy): Eukaryota > Metazoa > Chordata > Actinopteri > Salmoniformes > Salmonidae > Coregonus > Coregonus clupeaformis. Next base: position 51,616,117 of record NC_059197.1, on the reverse strand, counting down.
TGCTACTCACTAATGACCATGTAGCTGAGGACTGCCACTGCTACTGCTGCTACTGACTAATGACCACGTAGCTAAGGACTGCCACTGCTACTGCTGCTACTGACTAATGACCACGTAGCTGAGGACTGCCACTTCTACTGCTGCTACTGACTAATGACAATGTAGCTGAGGACTGCGACTGCTGCTACTGCTACTGATTAATGACCACGTAGCTGAGGACTGCCACTGCTACTGCTGCTACTGACTAATGACCATGTAGCTGAGGACTGCCACTGCTACTGCTGCTACTGATTAATGACCACGTAGCTGAGGACTGCCACTGCTACTGCTGCTACTGACTAATGACCACGTAGCTGAGGACTGCCACTTCTACTGCTGCTACTGCTTATTGTTACTGCCTCCCTCTGTGTGCAAGAGCTTTCCAATGTGGCTCACATTACATCTCCCTTCTATAATAATATCTAGTTGTTTTTCCATAACTGTGTTACTCGTATTAATTCCTTGGATACCATGTGTACAGGACACACATGGTATGCATCATCCAATGAAATGCTTGCCGCAGGTTCCTTCCCGGACAATGCAACAACAATAAGAAAATATTAAAAGATATGAATACCAACACAAAGTAAATGTGTGTGTGTGTGTGTGTGTGTGTGTGTGTGTGTGTGTGTGTGTGTGTGTGTGTGTGTGTGTGTGTGTGTGTGTGTGTGTGTGTGTGTGTGTGTGTGTGTTAGCAGTTATAATGAGCAGCCTAAGGGAGAGTGTGTGTGAGTGTGTGTGTGTGTGTGTGTGTGTGTGTGTGTGTGTGTGTGTGTGTGTGTGTGTGTGTGTGTGTGTGTTAGCAGTGATAATGAGCAGCCTAAGGGAGAGTGTGTGTGAGTGGGTCACAGAAGAGGCCTGTGTGAAGCCTTAGTGTTATCATGCTAACTATATACGCGGCCAAACGTATAATATTCTCACGTGCAATCCCATAAATATAGTCCATGGCTTGCTGTTATATCACGCAAACCTTCCACACACCAATGGGTTGATAGGCTGTCGTTTACGGACCGGAGTTGTGAAGGGTGTAGAGTGAAGAGAAGCCTTGTTCAATTCCACTGGATGAAGTGATGTATTCCTCTTGACTGATATGCTACTGGAAACACAAAGGACTGTGTAGACCTGTGTAGCACTTCCCCTCTCCTCCTTCTCCTTCTTCTTCTTCTTCTTCTTCTTCTTCTTCTTCTTCTTCTTCTTCTTCTTCTTCTTCTTCTTCTTCTTCTTCTTCTTCTTCTTCTTCTTCTTCTTCTTCTTCTTCTTCTTCTTCTTCTCTCTCCTCCTCCTCCTTCCCTTCCTTCTTCTTCTTCTTCTTCTTCTTCTTCTTCTTCTTCTTCTTCTTCTTCTTCTTCTTCTTCTTCTTCTTCTTCTTCTTCTTCTTCTTCTTCTTCTTCTTCTTCTTCTTCTTCTTCTTCTTCTTCTTCTTCTTCTTCTTCTTCTATGTCTTCTCTGGTTCTTCATACTACATGCTATTGGCTTCATACGGACATGCTTCATACTAACATGCTACATGCTTAATACTAACATGCTACATGCTTCATACTAACATGCTACATGCTTCATAGTACATGCTACATGTAACACTGAGACAGAAACAGAGACAGGAACAGACTTAGCTAAAACTTCAAAAACATTGAACTTTAGAGAGGTCTCATTTCTCTGCTTCACACTTCCCCTCTTTCTCTCTTGCGCTTTGTCTCCTGTCTCTGTCTGAACAGACGAACTGAATGTTTAATGTCCCCTCTCTCTCCATCTCTCCGTCTCTCTCACTCTCTCTCTCTCTCTCTCTCTGTGTCTCTCTTCGTCTCGCTCCTCTCTCCATCTCTTTCTCCATCTCTCCGTCTATGTCAGGGTAAAAATACACAGCAGCCTAACGTCGTGGTAACGTCAGCAGCACTACGGAAATAAAATACACAATTCAGGAAGGCCGAGGAATGAACATAATGGAAAGAGAGAGAGATGATGGAGAAAGAGAGAGAGAGAGAGAGAGAGAGAGAGAGAGAGAGAGAGAGAGAGAGAGAGAGAGAGAGAGAGAGAGAGAGAGAGAGAGAGAGAGAGAGAGAGAGAGAGAGAGAGAGAGAGAGGGAGAGAGAGATGGAGAGAGAGAGAGAGAGAGAGAGAGAGAGAGAGAGAGAGAGAGAGAGAGAGAGAGAGAGAGGGAGAGAGAGAGAGAGAGAGAGAGAGAGAGAGGGAGAGAGAGAGAGAGAGAGAGAGAGAGAGAGAGAGAGAGAGAGAGAGAGAGAGAGAGAGAGAGAGAGAGAGAGAGAGAGAGAGAGAGAGAGAGAGAGAGAGAGAGAGAGAGAGAGAGATGGATGGAGGAAGACAAAGAGAGATGAAGGGAGGGCAATGAAGCAAAGAGAGAGAGACAGTCAGACCACTGTGTTATTTAGTATTTTCATTTAATGTGTGATTTCACTACGCCAAGTGTTTAGCTGCTGTTCTCAGTGAGAGTCATGGTTGTGCCCGAGGGTTGGAGCTGCAGATGGTACCATGCTCAGTTGTGTTTCTCTATCCCTAATGAATCAGGAGAATTCATTAGAAACATCGAATTCAGAGGAGAAATGGAAGAAAGGGGGGGATGAAATAGTTGTTGTTTTCTTGTCTCTCTCTCTCTCTCTCTCTGTCTGTCTGTCTCTCTCTCGCTCGCTCTCTCTGTCTCTCTCTCTCTGTCTATCTCTCTCTCTCTCTCTCTCTCTCTCTCTCTCTCTCTCTCTCACTCTCTCTCTCTCTCCTCCAGGGGTTTTGTACAAGTGGTTCTGAATTTCTGCCAAAGATCACTCTGCAGAGATGGATCACACACACACACACACACACACACACACACACACACACACACACACACACACACACACACACACACACATACAACAAAGAGGTGTGTGATCCAAACACAGTAATCATTAAAGAATGATTCAGCCATCATAGCATGATATCAGCAGCAGTAGTAGAGGCTGTCTCTCTGTGGAATTGAAAAGGCTTTCACTGTCTGTCTGTCATTGTCTTACTGTCTGGGTGTTGATTAGAGTTAAACACACACACACGTAAACAAACACAGTTTGGAAAAAGGTTTTTAGAGGTTAAGTACATTGATCCCATTGACTGGTCCCAGAGAGAGAGAGAGAGAGACACAGAGAGAGAGACAGAGACAGAGACAGAGACAGAGACAGAGACAGAGACAGAGACAGAGACAGAGACAGAGACAGAGACTCACTAACCATCCCCAAATGACCATGTTAATTTAGCAGGAAGACATTTATTTCCTCTCTTTCTCCTGAATGTCTTTCTTTATGTAACTGATATCCAGTGGTGGAAAAAGTACCCAATTGTCATACTTGAGTAAAAGTAAAGATACCTTAATAGAAAATGACTCAAGTAAAACTCAAAGTCACCCAGTAAAATCCTACTTGAGTAAAAGTCCAAAAAGTATTTGGTATTAAATATACTTAAGTATCAAAAGTAAAAGCGTAAATCATTTCAAATTCCTTAAATTACAGTTTTTTACAATCACTTTGGCACTAATTTCAGAACCTTGACGTCATTTTTTAAAACTCTTTACACAAAACTCACAACCAATGATCAAAATGCACATTTTTCAAAACTCTAACACTTTTTTCAATTGCTTGGATACAATACACATAAAACTAAGATCATTTGTTCATTTAACAAAAATCACCTGTTCAATATGACACAACTTAACATCAAAGTACTACTATTTCAAAAGGCAATTCACACATTACATTTCAGATGAGTGTCTATTCATTTCATTACAATTATCCAACTATCAATTGATACAACTGCTCAAAATGATAAGTAACTGTTGCATTACTCTTAATGCATAGTTGTATGGAAACAGACAAACAATATTCCATGTTTAGATCATGAAAGTTTCAAGATAACGAGATTCATTGTCACCAATTAGTGTGGAGCATGAACCAATTAGACTACATTATCTATGGATGTAATATTTCATCATCATTCTTTATCAGACACCGTTTCTATGGTCCCATGTACCACCTTTTCAGACTATTTACAGTATTGACAGTACTGCACTGTATGGATGCAGACCCTTGTAATTGCTTGTCCAATTCTGCCAACTCGTTACTGATGATTGAGTTCACATTGTGGAACGAGTATATAAAGAATTGATTGGGATCCACTTGCAACAACATAGTGATACGTACTGTAACATGGAGCCGGGCAGGTGATCCAGGTCACAATAGAGGTCAAGCAGTGGTGGGAGGAAGACGAGGAAGACGTGTTGGTCAAAGGAATGGCAGGGAACAAGCACCCTTCTGAGAGGTGGTCGTGGGCCTCGTTTGAGAGATGTGGGGGAACGTGGTAGAGGACAAGGCCACGGACCAAGACAGCGGCAGCAACAGCAAAGAGTGTCCAATGAAATCTGAGCAATAATTGTAGACCATGTCATAAATCATGGCATGACAATGACTGAGGCGGCTACAATGATACAACCAAACCTTAGAAGGTCAACCGTAACCTCAATAATCAGAACTTTCCGCAATGAGAACCGGTAAGTCGTCAGCATGCACTAAACATTATGCTACTCTCAAATGTCAAATGACTGCATACCAATGTGTATCACAGAGTAGGTGATGTGAGCAAGTGTCTTCTTACTGTAATGTTCCCTGTAGAATTGAGACTAGTCCAAATAGGGGAGGCAGAGGCAAAATTCTGACTGACCAACAAGAGCAGGCTGTGGTTGATTTGGTTCGGGCCAGAAATGATATTCACCTTACAGAAATTCGCCAGCATATCTTGGACAATGAAGACATGTTTAACAATGTGTAATCCATCAATTTGCCGACTATTGCACGCATGCTGAAAAGGCACCAGGTGTCTTTAAAACAACTGTACCGTGTGCCTTTTGAAAGAAATGCAGAGAGTGAGGCAAATTAGGACTGAGTATGTTCAGGTATGTTCAGTTTCAAGGTGGTTGTTGTAATAAAATTCCCTAATAATTCTTCATTGTACAGTAATCAGTAAATCTCTTTCCAAAATGTATTTTTAGAGGGTGATGGAGCTGGATGCTGATGACAACCATCACAAATTCATATATTTGGATGAGGCAGGCTTTAACCTGGCCAAGACAAGGAGGAGAGGTCGGAATTTCATTGGCCAGCGGGCAACCATCCAAGTACCTGGACAACGTGGGGCCAACATTACCATGTGTGCGGCTATAACAGAAGATGGTGTGGTGGGACGCATACCTCGTATTGGATCATATAATGCAGCTCTCCTTGTAACCTTCCTTGATGAGCTCGATCAGGTCTGTAGAGCTGATGGCGTGACCTATGTCACTGTGTGGGATAATGTCAGGTTCCACCATGCTCATATGGTGCAAGCATGGTTTCAGGCCCATGCACAATTTACCACCCTGTATTTACCCCCATACTCTCCTTTCCTTAACCCGATTGAGGAATTTTTCTACACATGGAGATGGAAGGTTTATGATAGGCGCCCTCATGAACAAGTCACTCTTCTCCAGGCCATGGATGACGCATGCAATGACATCACGGCAGACCAGTGTCAGGCCTGGATTCGCCATGCCCAAAGGTTTTTTACAAGATGTTTGGCTAATGAAAACATCCATTGTGATGTAGATGAGAACCTGTGGCCAAATCCACAAGACAGAGTTGATGAAAATGTAGAAGTACAGTAATCACTCCTATGTTTTGCTTTTTACAGTACAAGCAAGCAAGTTGATGTTTTACAGTACTGTATTGTTTTTAATCAATATATTTCAGATTTTGTTCAATGATTCCACTGTGTCTGTGGTATTCTCTCTACTACTGCAGTACCTTTACAGGGATGTATTTACATGTAGTACCATAATGAAACATGTATCACCTATTTTGTACTACAATATTTAATGATTGTACGAACAATGACACAGTGAAACTATCGGTTACTTGTGTGTGGGTGATCTAAATTAACGTTTCATTGGTATTTCACAATAAATTTGTATTTTGAATCAATGATTGCGCAAGTGTAAGATTTCTTTAAAGATATGAATGCACAATGCAATGTTTTGAACATTGGACAGCCTGTGTTACAAGTGATGACCGTTTTGAGTTTTGTGTCTAGAGTTTTGAAAAATGACGTCAAGGTTCTGAAATTAGTGCCAAAGTGATTGTAAAAAACTGTAAGCAAACCAAACGGCACCATTTTGTTGTTGTTTTTTTACGGATGATGGGGAACGCTCCAACAACTGTGTGTTTTCAGGTACTTAACTTTTTCTCTGAGGGTGGAGCAGTTTGTGTTTTACAAACAGACAGGGACTGTATTGGTCTTATGGGGTGTTTTGGGAGCCCTTCACGGCTGTGTGTGTTTGTGTGTCTGTGTGTGTGGGTGTGTGTGTGTGTGTGTGTGTGTTTGTGTTTGTGTGGGTGTGAGTGTGTGTGTGCTTGGTGCATGTGTGCCTGCGTGTTCTGTCAGGCTTGATGGCCTGTCTTCCTGGTTCATTACCCAACGAGCTCTCAGAGTCTCACTGCAGAATACGACCTTTGTCCATAAACGTCAAGGTAAAAAAAAAACTCTTCAATGTAATTGCAAAAATGTAGATTTCCGACAATGAAGTGAAGTGGGTTCTGGTAGTCTTTCTCTCTCTCTCTCTCTCTCTCTCTCTCTCTCTCTCTCTCTCCTTTCTCTCTCTGTCTCTCTGTCTCTCTGTCTCTCTCTCTCTCTCTGTCTCTCTCTCTGTCTCTCTCTCTGTCTGTCTCTCTGTCTGTCTCTGTCTGTCTCTGTCTGTCTCTGTCTGTCTCTCAATTTCAATTTAAGGGCTTAATTGGCATGGGAAACGTGTGTTAACATTGCCAAAGCAAGTGAAGTAGATAGTAAACAAAAGTGAAATAAACAATAAATATTAACAGTAAACATTACACTCAGAAGTTTCAAAAGAATAAAGACATTTCAAATGTCATATTATGTATATATACAGTGTTGTAACAATGTGCAAATAGTTAAAGTACAAATGGGAAAATAAATAAACTTAAATATGGGTTGTATTTACAATGGTGTTTGTTCTTCACTGGTTGCCCTTTTCTTGTGGCAACAGGTCACAAATCTTGCAGCTGTGATGGCACACTGTGGTTTTTCACCCAGTAGATAAGGGAATTTATCAAAATTGGGTTTGTTTTCAAATTCTTTGTGGATCGCTGTAATCTGAGGGAAATATGTGTCTCTAATATGGTCATACATTTGGCAGGAGGTTAGGAAGTGCAGCTCAGTTTCCACCTCATTTTGTGGGCAGTGTGCACATAGCCTGTCTTTTCTTGAGAGCCAGGTCTGCCTATGGCGGCCTTTCTCAATAGCAAGGCTATGCTCACTGAGTCTGTACATAGTCAAAGCTTTCCTTAAGTTTGGGTCAGTCACAGTGGTCAGGTATTCTGTCACTGTGTACTCTCTGTTTAGGGCCAAATAGCATTCTAGTCTGCTCTGTTTTTTTGTAAATTCTTTCCAATGTGTCAAGTAATTATCGTTTTGTTTTCTCATGATTTGGTTGGGTCTAAATTTGTTGTTGTCCTGAGGCTCTGTGGGGTCTGTTTGTGTTTGTGAACAGAGCCCCAGGACCAGCATGCTTAGGGGATTTCCGACTATGAAGTGGGTTCTGGTAGTCTTTCTCTCTCTCTCTCTCGCGCTCTCTCTCTCTCTCTCTCTCGCTCTCTCTACCCTCCCTCCCCCCTCTCTCTCTCTCTCTCTCTCGCTCTCGCTCTCTCTCTCTCTCACACATTAGAACCACCTTTCAGCCTATCAGTACCCGCTAGACAACGTTGCCAGACGTCACCTTCACCAGATGCATCATATCAACCTGCAAGGTGCAGCCAACATAAACACCATCGCTTAATAAATAGTGCATCAACTATTCTAAAGGATGAATTGCATGAATAAATATTTTGTGGAAATATATCAATTTACAAAAATATAAATAATAGTCATTTGTTTACCTAGTCAAGGATATTATTTTCTATAATTCTACAAAGTCCTAGAATAATTGTAGCCTGTTTTAGTTTCCCTTAACAATAAAAACATTACAGTATAATCCATTTGATCAACTTTATTCGTAGATTTGATTAGTAATAGAGTTAGAGTAATGAAAAGTCCAGTTACAGCTTCTAATGACAAAGTAGAAACTAAAAAGACAATAACAATAAAAATAACAACAACAATAACAATAACAATAATAACAATACTAATAACAATAACAATAATAATAACAATAATAATAATAATAACAATAATAATAATAACAATAACAATACTAATAATAACAATAACAACATTAATAATAACAATAATAATAACAATAACAATATTAATAATAATAATAATAATAATAATAATAATAATAATAATAATAATAATAATAATAATAATAATAATAATAATAATAATAACAATAACAACAATAATAATAATAATATAACCAGCCAGGTGAACAGGTGAAATGATTAGCTGTATTCCTAAACAAAAACCTCAGTGCATGAACAATTGTAATGGATTAATAGTGGAAATATATTCATGACAAGATATAAAAACTGTCATTTGTTGATTGTGTCAGATACTATTGAGCCCTTCTACCCAAGCCTTTACACATGAATCAATCTAGTCTTCTCTTTATGCTTGGGGTCCACAGTCAGCACACAGCTTCAGTCTTCTCTTTATGCTTTGGGTCCACAGTCAGCACACAGCTTCAGTCTTCTCTTTAAGCTTGGGGTCCACAGTCAGCACACAGCTTCAGTCATCTCTTTATGCTTGGGGACCACAGTCAACACACAGCTTCAGTCTTCTCTTTAAGCTTGGGGTTCACAGTCAGCTTACAGCTTCAGTCATCAATTTATGCTTGGGGTCCACAGTCAACACACAGCTTCAGTCTTCTCTTTATGCTTGGGGTTCACAGTCAGCACACAGCTTCAGTCTTCTCTTTATGCTTGGGGTCCACAGTCAGCACATAGCTTCAGTCTTCTCTTTATGCTTGGGGTTCACAGTCAGCACACAGCTTCAGTCTTCTCTTTATGCTTGGGGTTCACAGTCAGCACACAGCTTCAGTCTTCTCTTTATGCTTGGGGTCCACAGTCAGCACATAGCTTCAGTCTTCTCTTTATGCTTGGGTTCACAGTCAGCACACAGCTTCAGTCTTCTCTTTATGCTTTGGGTTCACAGTCAGCACACAGTTTCAGTCTTCTCTTTAAGCTTGGGGTCCACAGTCAGCACATAGCTTCAGTCTTCTCTTTATGCTTGGGGTTCACAGTCAGCACACAGCTTCAGTCTTCTCTTTATGCTTGGGGTTCACAGTCAGCACACAGATTCAGTCTTCTCTTTATGCTTGGGGTCCACAGTCAGCGCATAGCTTCAGTCTTCTCTTTATGCTTGGGGTTCACAGTCAGCACACAGCTTCAGTCTTCTCTTCATGCTTGGGGTTCACAGTCAGCACACAGCTTCAGTCTTCTCTTCATGCTTGGGGTTCACAGTCAGCACACAGCTTCAGTCTTCTCTTTATGCTTGGGGTTCACAGTCAGCACACAGCTTCAGTCTTCTCTTTATGCTTTGGGTCCACAGTCAGCACACAGCTTCAGTCTTCTCTTTATGCTTGGGGTTCACAGTCAGCACACAGCTTCAGTCTTGTCTTCATGCTTGGGGTTCACAGTCAGCACACAGCTTCAGTCTTCTCTTCATGCTTGGGGTTCACAGTCAGCACACAGCTTCAGTCTTCTCTTCATGCTTGGGGTTCACAGTCAGCACACAGCTTCAGTCTTCTCTTTATGCTTGGGGTTCACAGTCAGCACACAGCTTCAGTCTTCTCTTTATGCTTGGGGTCCACAGTCAGCACACAGCTTCAGTCTTCTCTTTATGCTTGGGGTTCACAGTCAGCACACAGCTTCAGTCTTCTCTTCATGCTTGGGGTTCACAGTCAGCACACAGCTTCAGTCTTCTCTTCATGCTTGGGGTTCACAGTCAGCACACAGCTTCAGTCTTCTCTTTATGCTTGGGGTTCACAGTCAGCACACAGCTTCAGTCTTCTCTTTATGCTTTGGGTCCACAGTCAGCACACAGCTTCAGTCTTCTCTTTATGCTTGGGGTTCACAGTCAGCACACAGCTTCAGTCTTCTCTTTATGCTTGGGGTCCACAGTCAGCACACAGCTTCAGTCTTCTCTTTATGCTTGGGGTTCACAGTCAGCACACAGCTTCAGTCTTCTCTTCATGCTTGGGGTTCACAGTCAGCACACAGCTTCAGTCTTCTCTTCATGCTTGGGGTTCACAGTCAGCACACAGCTTCAGTCTTCTCTTTATGCTTGGGGTTCACAGTCAGCACACAGCTTCAGTCTTCTCTTTATGCTTTGGGTCCACAGTCAGCACACAGCTTCAGTCTTCTCTTTATGCTTGGGGTTCACAGTCAGCACACAGCTTCAGTCTTCTCTTCATGCTTGGGGTTCACAGTCAGCACACAGCTTCAGTCTTCTCTTCATGCTTGGGGTTCACAGTCAGCACACAGCTTCAGTCTTCTCTTTATGCTTGCGGTTCACAGTCAGCACACAGCTTCAGTCTTCTCTTCATGCTTGGGGTTCACAGTCAGCACACAGCTTCAGTCTTCTCTTCATGCTTGGGGTTCACAGTCAGCACACAGCTTCAGTCTTCTCTTCATGCTTGGGGTTCACAGTCAGCACACAGCTTCAGTCTTCTCTTCATGCTTTGGGTTCACAGTCAGCACACAGCTTCAGTCTTCTCTTTATGCTTGGGGTCCACAGTCAGCACACAGCTTCAGTCTTCTCTTTATGCTTGGGGTCCACAGTCAGCACACAGCTTCAGTCTTCTCTTTATGCTTGGGGTCCACAGTCAGCACACAGCTTCAGTCTTCTCTTCATGCTTGGGGTTCACAGTCAGCACACAGCTTCAGTCTTCTCTTTATGCTTGGGGTTCTCAGTCAGCTCACAGCTTCAGTCTTCTCTTTATGCTTGGGGTTCACAGTCAGCACACAGCTTCAGTCTTCTCTTTATGCTTGGGGTTCACCGTCAGCACACAGCTTCAGTCTTATCTTTATGCTTGGGGTCCACAGTCAGCACACAGCTTCAGTCTTCTCTATATTCTTGGGGTTCACAGTCAGCACACAGCTTCAGTCTTCTCTTTATGCTTGGGGTTCACAGTCAGCACACAGCTTCAGTCTTCTCTTTATGCTTGGGGTCCACAGTCAGCACACAGCTTCAGTCTTCTCTTTATGCTTGGGGTCCACAGTCAGCACACAGCTTCAGTCTTCTCTTTATGCTTGGGGTTCACAGTCAGCACACAGCTTCAGTCTTCTCTTTATGCTTGGGGTTCACAGTCAGCACACAGCTTCAGTCTTCTCTTTATGCTTTGGGTCCACAGTCAGCACACAGCTTCAGTCTTCTCTTTATGCTTGGGGTTCACAGTCAGCACACAGCTTCAGTCTTCTCTTTATGCCTGGGGTTCACAGTCAGCACACAGCTTCAGTCTTCTCTTTAAGCTTGGGGTCCACAGTCAGCACACAGCTTCAGTCATCTCTTTATGCTTGGGGTCCACAGTCAACACACAGCTTCAGTCTTCTCTTTAAGCTTGGGGTTCACAGTCAGCACACAGCTTCAGTCTTCACTTTATGCTTGGGGTCAACAGTCAACCTACAGCTTCGGGGCTTTGTGTGAGCAAGCCCCACAAACAAATCGGTTGCTCTGCGCACAGTTTTCACGGGCCTTGTTTCGTGTGCATCTGCTGCAGAATGTTGCCCAATCTCTGTGAAGTGGTAGCGTGGAGATGGTCTCTCAGAAAAAGTCCATGCCATGATGCATCATCCCTATCAGACCAAAATGACTCCACATCCATGCTCTTTCCGCCGTGGACATACAAGACGTGGAATAAATGCTTTGAGTTCATCCATAGACACGTTTCCTTTTTCTGTGCGCATGAGCAACAGCACGGTCTCTGATGTACTGCAACACCTTCACGTCACATAAAACCCGTCACTCTTTTTCTACCCCAAGGCATCTGAGGCGGAGGCTCGACGTCAACATCGGAATCAGATGAAGACTCTTCCTCAGCAACGCTGATTTTCAAGCTCAATTATCCGATCCTCCATGTGAATCCAACTCGTCTAAATTCTGACAGCATTCTAATTTCCATTAGTTGTGGGCTTGCCATTGTGAACTACACACTGTTGTACTCAGTGACTGATTTGACTCTCCCAGGGGGAAATTATATACCATTTCCAGCCTTTCATAATAAAATAATTAGACCGCCACACAACGCCCACAATTCTTCTTCATTACACTGTTGTTCTAAATTCAAGCATCCTCTTCACCCTCGTCATTATTCAGTTCATTAAAGTCGCCGTAATGCGATTCTATCTGGTTTCTATTGCCCATTCATTCATTCATTGAGGACAGAATAGCATATTTAAATGTTAAGTTAACTTTTGTTACTAGTTTTTTGCTTAGTAGCCAGAGCAATGCTGCTGGTCTTGTGCTAAATGAATGAACAGCACGGATATTTTTGGAAAAAGTGACATTTGGAAATAGAGCTGCACCTCTTGAATGTTGAGAGTTATTTGATGAAGGTAAGTGCCATAGAAACTGCAGAATATGCTCTTTCAGATACAGCACTATATAGAAATCACAATGTTTTACCTGCATGGGACTCCGAGGGAGGATTTGATAAAAATTATGCTACTTTTCCCTGCATCTGTCAATTACAAGATGCTCCCATCTCTTCATGTACAATTTGACAACTGATAATATTGTCACTCATCAGATTATTGTAAATGTAATCTGGTCTATAGGCTAACTCTTATCATATGTGTAATGAGTTGAGGTATAGTTCAGGTGTAGTTTTGATGGGCCGGCTGTCCAGGCTGACTGGCATCAGTTTGTTTCCCGCTCATCAACTGGGATAGAGTCAAGGATGTGTTTTGCATTATTCTAAAGGCCTTCTGCAACACGTAGCATGTTTTCATTCCCCTTCCAATACATTTGATTAGTAATAGAGTTACAGTAAATAAAACAGTCCCGTAACTGCTTCTTTTTACAAAGTAAAACGTAAAAAAAGACAAAATGGTATCAACCTGCGGCGGGGCGCGGTCAAATGATTAACATGAGCTCCAACACTGATGAATATGCGTAACACAAACTCATCATCACACTATTGTTGTCCTAAATTAAATTAACCTCTTCACCCTCATCATTCAGTTTCAGGCCTTAATTGAAATTAGATTGTGAAGTAACTTGAACAATTAACGTCCATTCCATCCATTTGTCTTTCATTAAGCGGGCTGGCGTCACTTGCGTCGCTGGACAGAGTCAAAGATATGTGAAGAGTAGAGTGGATATGTTTTGCATTATTCTAAAGGCCTACTGCAACATGTAGTTACTGTACAGGTCTCTCCTCTCTCCTCTCTCCTCTCTCCTCTCTCCTCTCTCCTCTCTATCTATTACTGTACTGTATCAGCAGGTCTCTCCTCTCTCCTCTCTCTATCTATTACTGTACTGTATCAGCAGGTCTCTCCTCTCTCCTCTCTCTATCTATTACTGTACTGTATCAGCAGGTCTCTCCTCTCTCCTCTCTCCTCTCTCCTCTCTATCTATTACTGTACTGTATCAGCAGGTCTCTCCTCTCTCCTCTCTCTATCTATTACTGTACTGTATCAGCAGGTCTCTCCTCTCTCCTCTCTCTATCTATTACTGTACTGTATCAGCAGGTCTCTCCTCGCTCCTCTCTATCTATTACTGTACTGTATCAGCAGGTCTCTCCTCTCTCCTCTCTCTATCTATTACTGTACTGTATCAGCAGGTCTCTCCTCTCTCCTCTCTCTATCTATTACTGTACTGTATCAGCAGGTCTCTCCTCTCTCTATCTATTACTGTACTGTATCAGCAGGTCTCTCCTCTCTCCTCTCTCTATCTATTACTGTACTGTATCAGCAGGTCTCTCCTCTCTCTATCTATTACTGTACTGTATCAGCAGGTCTCTCCTCTCTCCTCTCTCTCTATCTATTACTGTACTGTATCAGCAGGTCTCTCCTCTCTCCTCTCTCTATCTATTACTGTACTGTATCAGCAGGTCTCTCCTCGCTCCTCTCTATCTATTACTGTACTGTATCAGCAGGTCTCTCCTCTCTCCTCTCTCTATCTATTACTGTACTGTATCAGCAGGTCTCTCCTCTCTCCTCTCTCTATCTATTACTGTACTGTATCAGCAGGTCTCTCCTCTCTCTATCTATTACTGTACTGTATCAGCAGGTCTCTCCTCTCTCCTCTCTCTATCTATTACTGTACTGTATCAGCAGGTCTCTCCTCTCTCCTCTCTCTCTATCTATTACTGTACTGTATCAGCAGGTCTCTCCTCTCTCCTCTCTCTCTATCTATTACTGTACTGTATCAGCAGGTCTCTCCTCTCTCCTCTCTCTATCTATTACTGTACTGTATCAGCAGGTCTCTCCTCTATCTATTACTGTACTGTATCAGCAGGTCTCTCCTCTCTCCTCTCTCTATCTATTACTGTACTGTATCAGCAGGTCTCTCCTCTCTCCTCTCTCTATCTATTACTGTACTGTATCAGCAGGTCTCTCCTCTCTTCTCTCTCTATCTATTACTGTACTGTATCAGCAGGTCTCTCCTCTCTCCTCTCTCTATCTATTACTGTACTGTATCAGCAGGTCTCTCCTCTCTCTATCTATTACTGTACTGTATCAGCAGGTCTCTCCTCTCTCTCTATCTATTACTGTACTGTATCAGCAGGTCTCTCCTCTCTCTCTATCTATTACTGTACTGTATCAGCAGGTCTCTCCTCTCTCCTCTCTCTATCTATTACTGTACTGTATCAGCAGGTCTCTCCTCTCTCTCTATCTATTACTGTACTGTATCAGCAGGTCTCTCCTCTCTCCTCTCTCTATCTATTACTGTACTGTATAAGCAGGTCTCTCCTCTCTCCTCTCTCTATCTATTACTGTACTGTATCAGCAGGTCTCTCCTCTCTCCTCTCTCTATCTATTACTGTACTGTATCAGCAGGTCTCTCCTCTCTCCTCTCTCTCTATCTATTACTGTACTGTATCAGCAGGTCTCTCCTCTCTCCTCTCTCTCTATCTATTACTGTACTGTATCAGCAGGTCTCTCCTCTCTCCTCTCTCTCTATCTATTACTGTACTGTATCAGCAGGTCTCTCCTCTCTCCTCTCTCTATCTATTACTGTACTGTATCAGCAGGTCTCTCCTCTCTCCTCTCTCTATCTATTACTGTACTGTATCAGCAGGTCTCTCCTCTCTCTATCTATTACTGTACTGTATCAGCAGGTCTCTCCTCTCTCTATCTATTACTGTACTGTATCAGCAGGTCTCTCCTCTCTCTATCTATTACTGTACTGTATCAGCAGGTCTCTCCTCTCTCCTCTCTCTCTATCTATTACTGTACTGTATCAGCAGGTCTCTCCTCTCTCCTCTCTCTATCTATTACTGTACTGTATCAGCAGGTCTCTCCTCTCTCCTCTCCTCTCTCTCTATCTATTACTGTACTGTATCAGCAGGTCTCTCCTCTCTCCTCTCTCTATCTATTACTGTACTGTATCAGCAGGTCTCTCCTCTCTCCTCTCTCTATCTATTACTGTACTGTATCAGCAGGTCTCTCCTCTCTCCTCTCTCTATCTATTACTGTACTGTATCAGCAGGTCTCTCCTCTCTCCTCTCTCTATCTATTACTGTACTGTATCAGCAGGTCTCTCCTCTCTCTAGCTATTACTGTACTGTATCAGCAGGTCTCTCCTCTCTCCTCTCTCTCTATCTATTACTGTACTGTATCAGCAGGTCTCTCCTCTCTCCTCTCTCTATCTATTACTGTACTGTATCAGCAGGTCTCTCCTCTCTCCTCTCTCTCTATCTATTACTGTACTGTATCAGCAGGTCTCTCCTCTCTCTCTATCTATTACTGTACTGTATCAGCAGGTCTCTCCTCTCTCCTCTCTCTATCTATTACTGTACTGTATCAGCAGGTCTCTCCTCTCTCTATCTATTACTGTACTGTATCAGCAGGTCTCTCCTCTCTCTATCTATTACTGTACTGTATCAGCAGGTCTCTCCTCTCTCTATCTATTACTGTACTGTATCAGCAGGTCTCTCCTCTCTCCTCTCTCTCTATCTATTACTGTACTGTATCAGCAGGTCTCTCCTCTCTCCTCTCTCTATCTATTACTGTACTGTATCAGCAGGTCTCTCCTCTCTCCTCTCTCTATCTATTACTGTACTGTATCAGCAGGTCTCTCCTCTCTCCTTCTATCTATTACTGTACTGTATCAGCAGGTCTCTCCTCTCTCTATCTATTACTGTACTGTATCAGCAGGTCTCTCCTCTCTCCTCTCTCTCTATCTATTACTGTACTGTATCAGCAGGTCTCTCCTCTCTCCTCTCTCTCTATCTATTACTGTACTGTATCAGCAGGTCTCTCCTCTCTCCTCTCTCTCTATCTATTACTGTACTGTATCAGCAGGTCTCTCCTCTCTCCTCTCTCTATCTATTACTGTACTGTATCAGCAGGTCTCTCCTCTCTCCTCTCCTCTCTCTATCTATTACTGTACTGTATCAGCAGGTCTCTCCTCTCTCCTCTCTCTATCTATTACTGTACTGTATCAGCAGGTCTCTCCTCTCTCCTCTCTCTATCTATTACTGTACTGTATCAGCAGGTCTCTCCTCTCTCTATCTATTACTGTACTGTATCAGCAGGTCTCTCCTCTCTCCTCTCTCTATCTATTACTGTACTGTATCAGCAGGTCTCTCCTCCCCTCTCTCTATCTATTACTGTACTGTATCAGCAGGTCTCTCCTCTCTCCTCTCTCTCTATCTATTACTGTACTGTATCAGCAGGTCTCTCCTCTCTCCTCTCTCTATCTATTACTGTACTGTATCAGCAGGTCTCTCCTCTCTCTATCTATTACTGTACTGTATCAGCAGGTCTCTCCTCTCTCCTCTCTCTATCTATTACTGTACTGTATCAGCAGGTCTCTCCTCTCTCCTCTCTCTATCTATTACTGTACTGTATCAGCAGGTCTCTCCTCTCTCCTCTCTCTATCTATTACTGTACTGTATCAGCAGGTCTCTCCTCTCTCCTCTCTCTATCTATTACTGTACTGTATCAGCAGGTCTCTCCTCTCTCCTCTCTCTCTATCTATTACTGTACTGTATCAGCAGGTCTCTCCTCTCTCTCTATCTATTACTGTACTGTATCAGCAGGTCTCTCCTCTCTCCTCTCTCTATCTATTACTGTACTGTATCAGCAGGTCTCTCCTCACTCCTCTCTATCTATTACTGTACTGTATCAGCAGGTCTCTCCTCTCTCCTCTCTCTATCTATTACTGTACTGTATCAGCAGGTCTCTCCCTCTCTCTATCTATTACTGTACTGTATCAGCAGGTCTCTCCTCTCTCCTCTCTCTCTATCTATTACTGTACTGTATCAGCAGGTCTCTCCTCTCTCCTCTCTCTATCTATTACTGTACTGTATCAGCAGGTCTCTCCTCTCTCCTCTATCTATTACTGTACTGTATCAGCAGGTCTCTCCTCTCTCCTCTCTCTATCTATTACTGTACTGTATCAGCAGGTCTCTCCTCTCTCCCTCTCTCTATCTATTACTGTACTGTATCAGCAGGTCTCTCCTCTCTCCTCTCTCTATCTATTACTGTACTGTATCAGCAGGTCTCTCCTCTCTCCTCTCTCTATCTATTACTGTACTGTATCAGCAGGTCTCTCCCTCTCTCCTCTCTCTATCTATTACTGTACTGTATCAGCAGGTCTCTCCTCTCTCCTCTCTCCTCTCTCTATCTATTACTGTACTGTATCAGCAGGTCTCTCCTCTCTCCTCTCTCTATCTATTACTGTACTGTATCAGCAGGTCTCTCCTCTCTCTCTCTCTCTATCTATTACTGTACTGTATCAGCAGGTCTCTCCTCTCTCCTCTCTCTATCTATTACTGTACTGTATCAGCAGGTCTCTCCTCTCTCCTCTCTCTCATCTATTACTGTACTGTATCAGCAGGTCTCCTCCTCTCTCTATCTATTACTGTACTGTATCAGCAGGTCTCTCCTCTCTCCTCTCTCTCTATCTATTACTGTACTGTATCAGCAGGTCTCTCCTCTCTCCTCTCTCTATCTATTACTGTACTGTATCAGCAGGTCTCTCCTCTCTCCTCTCTCTCTATCTATTACTGTACTGTATCAGCAGGTCTCTCCTCTCCTCTCTATCTATTACTGTACTGTATCAGCAGGTCTCTCCTCTCTCTCTCTCTATCTATTACTGTACTGTATCAGCAGGTCTCTCCTCTCTCTATCTATTACTGTACTGTATCAGCAGGTCTCTCCTCTCTCCCTCTCTCTATCTATTACTGTACTGTATCAGCAGGTCTCTCCTCTCTCTCTCTCTATCTATTACTGTACTGTATCAGCAGGTCTCTCCTCTCTCCTCTCTCTATCTATTACTGTACTGTATCAGCAGGTCTCTCCTCTCTCCTCTCTCTATCTATTACTGTACTGTATCAGCAGGTCTCTCCTCTCTCTATCTATTACTGTACTGTATCAGCAGGTCTCTCCTCTCTCTCATCTATTACTGTACTGTATCAGCAGGTCTCTCCTCTCTCCTCTCTCTCTATCTATTACTGTACTGTATCAGCAGGTCTCTCCTCTCTCCTCTCTCTCTATCTATTACTGTACTGTATCAGCAGGTCTCTCCTCTCTCCTCTCTCTCTATCTATTACTGTACTGTATCAGCAGGTCTCTCCTCTCTCCTCTCTCTATCTATTACTGTACTGTATCAGCAGGTCTCTCCTCTCTCCTCTCCTCTCTCTATCTATTACTGTACTGTATCAGCAGGTCTCTCCTCTCTCCTCTCTCTATCTATTACTGTACTGTATCAGCAGGTCTCTCCTCTCTCCTCTCTCTATCTATTACTGTACTGTATCAGCAGGTCTCTCCTCTCTCTATCTATTACTGTACTGTATCAGCAGGTCTCTCCTCTCTCCTCTCTCTATCTATTACTGTACTGTATCAGCAGGTCTCTCCTCTCTCTATCTATTACTGTACTGTATCAGCAGGTCTCTCCTCTCTCCTCTCTCTCTATCTATTACTGTACTGTATCAGCAGGTCTCTCCTCTCTCCTCTCTCTATCTATTACTGTACTGTATCAGCAGGTCTCTCCTCTCTCTATCTATTACTGTACTGTATCAGCAGGTCTCTCCTCTCTCCTCTCTCTATCTATTACTGTACTGTATCAGCAGGTCTCTCCTCTCTCCTCTCTCTATCTATTACTGTACTGTATCAGCAGGTCTCTCCTCTCTCCTCTCTCTATCTATTACTGTACTGTATCAGCAGGTCTCTCCTCTCTCCTCTCTCTATCTATTACTGTACTGTATCAGCAGGTCTCTCCTCTCTCCTCTCTCTCTATCTATTACTGTACTGTATCAGCAGGTCTCTCCTCTCTCTATCTATTACTGTACTGTATCAGCAGGTCTCTCCTCTCTCCTCTCTCTATCTATTACTGTACTGTATCAGCAGGTCTCTCCTCACTCCTCTCTATCTATTACTGTACTGTATCAGCAGGTCTCTCCTCTCTCCTCTCTCTATCTATTACTGTACTGTATCAGCAGGTCTCTCCTCTCTCTATCTATTACTGTACTGTATCAGCAGGTCTCTCCTCTCTCCTCTCTCTCTATCTATTACTGTACTGTATCAGCAGGTCTCTCCTCTCTCCTCTCTCTATCTATTACTGTACTGTATCAGCAGGTCTCTCCTCTCTCTATCTATTACTGTACTGTATCAGCAGGTCTCTCCTCTCTCCTCTCTCTATCTATTACTGTACTGTATCAGCAGGTCTCTCCTCTCTCCTCTCTCTATCTATTACTGTACTGTATCAGCAGGTCTCTCCTCTCTCCTCTCTCTATCTATTACTGTACTGTATCAGCAGGTCTCTCCTCTCTCCTCTCTCTATCTATTACTGTACTGTATCAGCAGGTCTCTCCTCTCTCCTCTCTCTCTATCTATTACTGTACTGTATCAGCAGGTCTCTCCTCTCTCTATCTATTACTGTACTGTATCAGCAGGTCTCTCCTCTCTCCTCTCTCTATCTATTACTGTACTGTATCAGCAGGTCTCTCCTCTCTCCTCTCTCTCTATCTATTACTGTACTGTATCAGCAGGTCTCTCCTCTCTCTATCTATTACTGTACTGTATCAGCAGGTCTCTCCTCTCTCCTCTCTCTATCTATTACTGTACTGTATCAGCAGGTCTCTCCTCACTCCTCTCTATCTATTACTGTACTGTATCAGCAGGTCTCTCCTCTCTCCTCTCTCTATCTATTACTGTACTGTATCAGCAGGTCTCTCCTCTCTCTATCTATTACTGTACTGTATCAGCAGGTCTCTCCTCTCTCCTCTCTCTCTATCTATTACTGTACTGTATCAGCAGGTCTCTCCTCTCTCCTCTCTCTATCTATTACTGTACTGTATCAGCAGGTCTCTCCTCTCTCTATCTATTACTGTACTGTATCAGCAGGTCTCTCCTCTCTCCTCTCTCTATCTATTACTGTACTGTATCAGCAGGTCTCTCCTCTCTCCTCTCTCTATCTATTACTGTACTGTATCAGCAGGTCTCTCCTCTCTCCTCTCTCTATCTATTACTGTACTGTATCAGCAGGTCTCTCCTCTCTCCTCTCTCTATCTATTACTGTACTGTATCAGCAGGTCTCTCCTCTCTCCTCTCTCTCTATCTATTACTGTACTGTATCAGCAGGTCTCTCCTCTCTCTATCTATTACTGTCCTGTATCAGCAGGTCTCTCCTCTCTCCTCTCTCTATCTATTACTGTACTGTATCAGCAGGTCTCTCCTCTCTCCTCTCTCTCTATCTATTACTGTACTGTATCAGCAGGTCTCTCCTCTCTATATCTATGACTGTCCTGTATCAGCAGGTCTCTCCTCTCTCCTCTCTCTATCTATTACTGTACTGTATCAGCAGGTCTCTCCTCTCTCTATCTATGGTTCGGGGGGGACTTGGCATTAATCCCACTCTACATCTCAGGTAGAAAGTGAGTGTGTGAGTGTGTGTACCAGTTGTGTGGATGTGTTTTGTGTGTCTCTGAGTGTGTGACAATGTGCCTCTGAGTGTGTGACAATGTGCCTCTGAGTGTGTGACAATGTGTCTCTGAGTGTGTGACAATGTGTCTCTGATTGTTTGAGGTAGGGATACTTTGAAGAGAGTGAGGTTGGAGGTAGCGTCACTCTGAAGAGAGAGTGTGTGTGTGTGTGTGTGTGTGTGTGTGTGTGTGTGTGTGTGTACTCTGAGGGATTTAGGGTTCACTAAAGGCAGTGGATTGCTACTATTCATCGAAGGCTTTAAGATGCTGCAGAGCTGTGGTCATATCACACACACACACACACACAGAGAGAGAGAGAGAGAGAGAGAGAGAGAGAGAGAGAGAGAGAGAGAGAGATTTAGTGTGTTATAAATGGGCTAGCCCTTCCCTGCAATCTGTTAAATGACATGACCATACTGGAGACTGATTAAAGGGATTGATTTAACACCCTCAGTGAAGGAAAGAGAGAAACAGAGAGCGAGAGTGAGAGTCAGAGAGAGATGAGAGAGAGACGCTCTGATC
This sequence comes from Coregonus clupeaformis, assembly GCF_020615455.1. Taxonomy (NCBI): domain Eukaryota; kingdom Metazoa; phylum Chordata; class Actinopteri; order Salmoniformes; family Salmonidae; genus Coregonus; species Coregonus clupeaformis. The sequence goes on along the minus strand of NC_059197.1, from coordinate 51,594,441 downwards.
CAGAGCAACTTACAGTTAGTGAGTGCATACATTTTCATACCGGCCCCCCCATGGGAATCGAACCCACAACCCCGGCCGTTGCAAGTGCCACGCTCTACCAACTGAGCTACACGGGGGGCATCAACATACGAATTGTTTTTGCAATCTCGGTAGCAAATGGAACGTCTACGTTGCACAGTAAATATCGCTATCGCTAACATATCTCATGGTTTAGGGAAGAGGATACTCTTCATTATTCCTTTAGTAAAACAGAGTTATGAAATCTGAAGACACGTTACATTAAACCGAGACACATTAAACCGATCATATTCACTGTTGCAAAACCTTAACTTTCCACTCTGCACTCGGTGTGCGAATCGTTTTTTTCCTTTGCCTTTTCTAGTGAAATCAACGTGGTGATCTCTTTAACACGAGAGGTCCACTACATGACCAGCAGTATGTGGACACCTGCTCGTCCAACACCGAGTTGGTCCCCCCTTTGCTGCTATAACAGCCTCCACTCTTCTGGGGAAGGCTTTCCACTAGATGTTGGAACATTGCTGCGGGGGACTTGCTTCCATTCAGCCACAAGAGCATTAGTGAGGTCGGGGCACTGATGTTGTGGGGCGATTAGGCCTGGCTCGCAGTCAGCGTTTCCAATTCATCCCAAAAGCGTTCGATGTGGTTGAGGTCAGGGCTCAGTGCAGGCCAGTCAAGTTCTTCCACACCGTTCTCGACAAAGCACTGTATGGACCTCGCTTTGTGCACGGAGGCATTGTCATGCTGAAACAGGAATGGGCCTTCCCCAAACTGTTGCCGCAAAGTTGGAAGCACAGAATTGTCTAGAATGTCACTGCATGCTGTAGTGTTAAGATTTCACTGGGAAACAGCCCCAGATCAAACTGTGCAGTTTGCACTATGCATTGGGACAGGTAGCGTTACCCTGGCATCTGCCAAACCCAGATTCGTCTGTCGGACTGCCATATGGTGATGCATGATTCATCACTCCAGAGAACGCGTTTCCACTGCTCCAGAGTCCAATGGCGGCGAGCTTTACACCACTCCAGCCGACGCTTGGCATTTCACATGGTGATCTTAGGCCCTAACCCTAACCCATTTCATGGAGCTCCCGACGAACAGCTCTTGTGCTGACGTTGCTTCCAGAGGCAGTTTGGAACTCGGTAGTGAGGGTTGCAACCGAGGACAGACGATTATTACGCGTTACGTGCTTCAGCACTCGGCGGTCCCGTCCTGTGAGCTTGTGTGGCCTACCACTTCGCGGCTGAGCCGTTGTTGCTCCTAGACGCTTCCACTTCGCAATAACAGCACTTACAGTTGACCGGGGCAGCTCTAGCAGGGCAGAAATTTGACAAACTGATTTGTTGGAAAGGTGACATCCTATGACGGTGCCGAGTTGAAAGTCACTGAGCTCTTCAGTAAGGCTATTCTACTAACCAATGTTTCTCTATGGAGATCGCATGGCCGGGTGCTCGATTTGATACACCTGTCAGCAGCGGGTGTGGCTGAAATAGAATCCACTAATTTTGAAGGGGTGTCCACATACTTTTGTATATGTAGTGTATGTCCAAGAACTTGAGATGTAGATTACAGTGTATCTCAGGCTCAACAGTCTCCACATAGTTCCCCAGTGTGTCTGTGTGAAGGGTAGAGGTGGAGTGTCTCTCTCCAGTTCCCCAGTGTGTATGTTGTGAAGGGTAGAGGTGGAGTGTCTCTCTCCAGTTCCCCAGTGTGTCTGTGTGAAGGGTAGAGGTGGAGTGTCTCTCTCCAGTTCCCCAGTGTGTATGTTGTGAAGGGTAGAGGTGGAGTGTCTCTCTCCAGTTCCCCAGTGTGTCTGTGTGAAGGGTAGAGGTGGAGTGTCTCTCTCCAGTTCCCCAGTGTGTCTGTGTGAAGGGTAGAGGTGGAGTGTCTCTCTCCAGTTCCCCAGTGTGTATGTTGTGAAGGGTAGAGGTGGAGTGTCTCTCTCCAGTTCCCCAGTGTGTCTGTGTGAAGGGTAGAGGTGGAGTGTCTCTCTCCAGTTCCCCAGTGTGTATGTTGTGAAGGGTAGAGGTGGAGTGTCTCTCTCCAGTTCCCCAGTGTGTCTGTGTGAAGGGTAGAGGTGGAGTGTCTCTCTCCAGTTCCCCAGTGTGTCTGTTGTGAAGGGTAGAGGTGGAGTGTCTCTCTCCAGTTCCCCAGTGTGTCTGTGTGAAGGGTAGAGGTGGAGTGTCTCTCTCCAGTTCCCCAGTGTGTCTGTTGTGAAGGGTAGAGGTGGAGTGTCTCTCTCCAGTTCCCCAGTGTGTCTGTGTGAAGGGTAGAGGTGGAGTGTCTCTCTCCAGTTCCCCAGTGTGTCTGTGTGAAGGGTAGAGGTGGAGTGTCTCTCTCCAGTTCCCCAGTGTGTCTGTGTGAAGGGTAGAGGTGGAGTGTCTCTCTCCAGTTCCCCAGTGTGTCTGTTGTGAAGGGTAGAGGTGGAGTGTCTCTCTCCAGTTCCCCAGTGTGTCTGTGTGAAGGGTAGAGGTGGAGTGTCTCTCTCCAGTTCCCCAGTGTGTCTGTGTGAAGGGTAGAGGTGGAGTGTCTATCTCCAGTTCCCCAGTGTGTCTGTGTGAAGGGTAGAGGTGGAGTGTCTCTCTCCAGTTCCCCAGTGTGTCTGTTGTGAAGGGTAGAGGTGGAGTGTCTCTCTCCAGTTCCCCAGTGTATCTGTGTGAAGGGTAGAGGTGGAGTGTCTCTCTCCAGTTCCCCAGTGTGTCTGTGTGAAGGGTAGAGGTGGAGTGTCTCTCTCCAGTTCCCCAGTGTGTCTGTGTGAAGGGTAGAGGTGGAGTGTCTCTCTCCAGTTCCCCAGTGTGTCTGTTGTGAAGGGTAGAGGTGGAGTGTCTCTCTCCAGTTCCCCAGTGTGTCTGTTGTGAAGGGTAGAGGTGGAGTGTTTCTCTCCAGTTCCCCAGTGTGTCTGTGTGAAGGGTAGAGGTGGAGTGTCTCTCTCCAGTTCCCCAGTGTGTCTGTGTGAAGGGTAGAGGTGGAGTGTCTCTCTCCAGTTCCCCAGTGTGTCTGTGTGAAGGGTAGAGGTGGAGTGTCTCTCTCCAGTTCCCCAGTGTCTCTGTGTGAAGGGTAGAGGTGGAGTGTCTCTCTCCAGTTCCCCAGTGTGTCTGTGTGAAGGGTAGAGGTGGAGTGTCTCTCTCCAGTTCCCCAGTGTGTCTGTGTGAAGGGTAGAGGTGGAGTGTCTCTCTCCAGTTCCCCAGTGTGTCTGTGTGAAGGGTAGAGGTGGAGTGTCTCTCTCTAGTTCCCCAGTGTGTCTGTGTGAAGGGTAGAGGTGGAGTGTCTCTCTCCAGTTCCCCAGTGTGTCTGTGTGAAGGGTAGAGGTGGAGTGTCTCTCTCCAGTTCCCCAGTGTGTCTGTGTGAAGGGTAGAGGTGGAGTGTCTCTCTCCAGTTCCCCAGTGTGTCTGTGTGAAGGGTAGAGGTGGAGTGTATCTCTAGTTCCCCAGTGTGTGTTGGCTCTAATAATGATATTAGCTGCTGCTGTCCTTTCACCCAGACCCCTCTCTCTCCCCGTCCTCACCCCTCTATTTCACCCAGACCCCTCTCTCTCCCCGTCCTCACCCCTCTATTTCACCCAGACCCCTCTCTCTCCCCGTCCTCACCCCTCTATTTCACCCAGACCCCTCTCTCTCCCAGTCCACACCCCTCTCTTTCACCCAGACCCCTCTCTCTCCCCGTCCACACCCTCTCTTTCACCCAGACCCCTCTCTATCCCCGTCCACACCCCTCTATTTCACCCAGACCCCTCTCTCTCCCCGTCCACACCCTTCTCTTTCACCTAAACCCCTCTCTCTCCCCGTCCTCACCCTTCTCTTTCACCCAGACCCCTCTCTATCCCCGTCCACACCCCTCTCTTTCACCCAGACCCCTCTCTCTCCCCGTCCACACCCCTCTCTTTCACCCAGACCCCTCTCTCTCCCCGTCCACACCCCTCTATTTCACCCAGACCCCTCTCTCTCCCCGTCCACACCCCTCTATTTCACCCAGACCCCTCTCTCTCCCCGTCCACACCCCTCTCTTTCGATCACCCATACGTAAAAATGTATGCACACATGACTGTAAATCGCTTTGGATAAAAGCGTCTGCTAAATGGCATTTTATTATTATTTCACCCAGACCTAACGGAGAAAAAAAGACAGGGAGATGGACTTCACCTGTGAGTGTATGAGTGACTGAGTGACTGAGTGAGTGACGGTGACTGAGTGAGTGACTGAGTTAGTGAGTGACTGAGTTAGTGAGTGACTGAGTTAGTGAGTGACTGAGTTAGTGAGTGACTGAGTTAGTGAGTGACTGAGTTAGTGAGTGACTGAGTTAGTGAGTGACTGAGTTAGTGAGTGTGTGCGTGAGTCGATGAAAGACTCCTTAGGGACTAGTCTGACGTCAGACCCTGTGTGTGTGTGTGTGTGTGTGTGTGTGTGTGTGTGTGTGTGTGTGTGTGTGTGTGTGTGATCACTGTCACATCTCTTCCATAGCATAGTGAGGTCATACATGCCAGCTCCCTACAGCTTAATGTGTCCTGTTGAATCACATCGCACACTCACACACACGCACACACAAACACATGCACACACACACATGCACACACAAACACATGAACACACACAAACACACTCTGTCACAGCAGCATCATCATCTCCTGATTTGCATCTCCTGATGGGCCCACTGAGTGACTGCCTAGATTTAGATCTCCCTAAATCTCCTTTCATCTCAATCCACTTCTATATCATGCTCTCCCTCTCTCCCTCTCTCCCTCTCTCCCTCTCTCCCTCTCCCTCTCACCGTGACAGCCCTCTGCAAGGCATGTCATATATTCACCATGCATTAGCTGGTCTGTTATCTCCAGAAAGAGGAGAAACACACACACGCACATATTCTCTCTCTCTCTCTCTCTCTCTCTCTCTCTCTCTCTCTCTCTCCCTCTCTCCCTCTCTCCCTCTCTCCCTCTCCCTCTCTCTCCCTCTCTCCCTCTCTCCCTCTCTCCTTCTCTCCCTCTCTCCCTCTCTCCCTCTCTCCCTCTCTCCCTCTCTCCCTCTCTCCCTCGCTCCTTCTCCCCCCTCTCTCTCTCTCCCTCTCTCCCTCTCTCCCTCGCTCCTTCTCCCCCCCTCTCTCTCCCTCTCTCCCTCTCTCCCTCTCTCCCTCTCTCCCTCTCTCCCTCGCTCCTTCTCCCCCCCTCTATCCCTCTCTCCCTCGCTCCTTCTCCCCCCCTCTCTCTCTCTCTCTCTCTTTCTCTCTCTCTCTCTCTCTCTCTCTCTCTCTCTCTCTCTCTCTCTCTCTCTCTCTCTCCCTCTCTCCCTCTCTCCCTCTCTCCCTCTCTCCCTCGCTCCTTCTCTCCCCCCCCCTCTCTCTCTCTCGCTCTCTCTCAATTCAAATTCTATTTAAGGGCTTTATTGGCATGGGTAACGTATGTTAACATTGCCAAAGCAAGTGAAATAGATAATAAACGAAAGTGAAATAAACATTAAATATTAACAGTAAACATTACACTCAGAAGTTCCAAAAGAATAGAGACATTTCAAATGTCATATTATGTACATATACAGCGTTGTAACAATTTGCAAATGGTTAAAGTACAAATGGGAAAATAAATAAACATAAATATGGGTTGTATTTACAGTGGTGTTTGTTCTTCACTGGTTGCCCTTTTTTTGTGGCAACATGTCACAAATATTGCAGCTGTGATGGCACACTGTGGTATTTCACCCAATAGATATGTGAGTTTATCAAAATTGGGTTTGTTTTGGAATTCTTTGTGGATCGCTGTAATCTGAGGGAAATATATGTCTCTAATATGGTTATACATTTGATAGGAGGTTAGGAAGTGCAGCTCAGTTTCCACCTCATTTTGTGGGCAGTGTGCACATAGCCTGTCTTCTCTTGAGAGCCAGGTCTGCCTACGGCGGCCTTTCTCAATAGCAAGGCTATGCTCACTGAGTCTGTACATAGTCAAAGCTTTCCTTAATTTTGGTCAGTCACAGTGGTCAGGTATTCTGCCACTGTGTACTCTCTGTTTAGGGCCAAATAGCATTCTAGTTTGCTCTGGGTTTTTTTGTTAATTCTTTCCAATGTGTCAAGTAATTATCTTTTTGTTTTCTCATGACTTGGTTGGGTCTAATTGTGTTGCTGTCCTGGGGCTCTGTGGGGTCTGTTTGTGTTTGTGAACAGAGCCCCAGGACCAGCTAGCTTAGGGGAGTCAGGGCGTGACAGGGTCAAACGTTTCAGGTAGCCTTCCACAAGCTTCCCACAATAGGTTGGGTGAATTTTGGCCCATTCCTCCTGACAGAGCTGGTGTAACTGAGTCAGGTTTGTAGGCCTCCTTGTCATGTAAATGTGTTTGCTGTTTGTTCTTTGTCATAGGGCCAAAAAGATTGGAGAAGTGGTTTATCCACACATCTCCATTTTGGATAGATAACTCTTTGTGTGATTGTTTGTTTAGTGTGTTCCAATTTTCCCAGAAGTGGTTAGATTCTATGGATTCTTCAATTACATTGAGCTGATTTCTGACATGCTGTTCCTTCTTTTTCCGTAGTGTATTTCTGTATTGTTTTAGTGATTCACCATAGTGAAGGCGTAGGCTCAGGTTTTCTGGGTCTCTATGTTTTTGGTTGGATAGGTTTCTCAATTTCTTTCTTAGGTTTTTGCATTCTTCATCAAACCATTTATCACTTTTGTTACTTTTCTTTGGTTTTCTGTTAGAGATTTTTTTGATTTGATATGGAAGCTGAGAGGTCAAATATACTGTTTAGGTTTTCTACTGCCAAGTTTACACCTTCACTATTACAGGGGAACGTTTTGTCCAGGAAGTTGTCTAGAATGGATTGAATTTGTTGTTGCCTAATTGTTTTTTGGTAGGTTTCAACACTACTTTCCTTCCATCTATAGCATTTCTTAATATTATTCAGTTCCTTTGGCTTTGATGCCTCATGATTGAGTATTGCTCTGTTCAAGTACATCTGATAGGGGTGTCAGTGGGCTGACTGTGAACACTCTGAGAGACTCTGATTGAGGTCAGTGATAAAGTAATCTACAGTACTACTGCCAAGGGATGAGCTATAGGTGTACCTATCGTAGGAGTTCCCTTGAAGCCTACCATTGACTATGTAGAGACCCAGCGTGCAACAGAGCTGCAGGAGTTGTGACCTGTTTTTATTGGTTGTTTTGTCATAGTTGTGTCTAGTGGGGCACATTTGGGAGGGAATGCTGTCACCTCCAGGTAGGTGTTTGTCCCCCTGTGTGCTAAGAGTGTCAGGTTCTTGTCCAGTTCTGGCATTTAGGTCGCCACAGACTAGTACATTTCCCTGGGCCTGGAAATTGTTGATCTCCCCCTCTAGGATGGAGAAGCTGTCATCGTTAAAGTATGGGGATTCTAGTGGGTGGATATAGGTAGCACATAGGAGCGTTTTTCTCTGTTTAAATAATTTCCTGATTGATTTCTAGGCAGATGTAAAATGTTCCTGTTTTGACTAATTTAATAGAGTGAGTTAGGTCTGCTGTATACCAAATTAGCATACCACCTGAGTCCCTTCCCTCTTTCACACCTGGTAGTTTGGTGGATGGGACTACCAGCTCTCTGTAACCTAGAGGGCAACCAGTGGGTCCGTCTCCTCTATACCATGTTTCTTGTAGGATGACAATGTCTGTATTTCCGATTTCTTTGGTGAAGTCCAGATTCCTCCTCTTTAGGCTAAAGGCAGATGACCTCAGACCTTGTATATGTTCTCTCTCTCTCTCTCTCTCTCTCTCTCTCTCTCTCTCTCTCTCTCTCTCTCTCTCTCTCTCAATTCAATTCAATTCAATTTAAGGGCTTTATTGGCATGGGAAACGTGTGTTAACATTGCCAAAGCAAGTGAAGTAGATAGTAAACAAAAGTGAAATAAACAATAAATATTAACAGTAAACATTACACTCAGAAGTTTCAAAAGAATAAAGACATTTCAAATGTCATATTATGTATATATACAGTGTTGTAACAATGTGCAAATAGTTAAAGTACAAATGGGAAAATAAATAAACATAAATATGGGTTGTATTTACAATGGTGTTTGTTCTTCACTGGTTGCCCTTTTCTTGTGGCAACAGGTCACAAATCTTGCAGCTGTGATGGCACTGTGGTTTTTCACCCAGTAGATAAGGGAGTTTATCAAAATTGGGTTTGTTTTCGAATTCTTTGTGGATCGCTGTAATCTGAGGGAAATATGTATCTCTAATATGGTCATACATTTGGCAGGAGGTTAGGAAGTGCAGCTCAGTTTCCACCTCATTTTGTGGGCAGTGTGCACATAGCCTGTCTTCTCTTGAGAGCCAGGTCTGCCTACGGCGGCCTTTCTCAATAGCAAGGCTATGCTCACTGAGTCTGTACATAGTCAAAGCTTTCCTTAAGTTTGGGTCAGTCACAGTGGTCAGGTATTCTGCCACTGTGTACTCTCTGTTTAGGGCCAAATAGCATTCTAGTTTGCTCTGTTTTTTTGTTTGTTCTTTCCAATGTGTCAAGTAATTCTCTTTTTGTTTTCTCATGATTTGGTTGGGTCTAATTGTGTTGTTGTTGTAGTTGTTGTTGTCCTGGGGCTGTGTGGGGTCTGTTTGTGTTTGTGAACAGAGGCCCAGGACAAGCTTACTTAGGGGACTCTTCTCCAAGTTCATCTCTCTGTAGGTGATGGCTTTGTTATGGAAGGTTTGGGAATCGCTTCCTTTTAAGTGGTTATAGAATTTAACGGCTCTTTTCTGGATTTTGATAATTAGCGGGTATTGGCCTAATTCTGCTCTGCATGCATTATTTGGTGTTTTACGTTGTACACGGAGGATGTTTTTGCAGAATTCTGCATGCAGAGTCTCAATTTGGTGTTTGTCCCATTTTGTGAATTATTGGTTGGTGAGCGGACCCCAGACCTCTCTCTCTCTCTCTGTCTCTCTCTCTCTCTGTCTCTCTCTCTCTCTCTCTCTCTCTCTCTCTCTCTCTCTCTCTCTCTCTCTCTCTCTCTCTCTCTCTCTCTCTCTCTCTCTCTCTCTCTGTCTCTCTCTCTCTCTCTCTCTCTGTCTCTCTCTCTCTCTCTCTCTGTCTCTCTCTCTCTCTCTCTCTCTCTCTCGCTCTCTCTCTGTTCTCTCTCTCTCTCTCTCTCTCTCTCTCTCTCTCTCTCTCTCTCTCTCTCTCTCTCTCTCTCTCTCTCTCTCTCTCTCTCTCTCTCTCTCTCTCTCTCTCTGTTACTATGTCGCTGGTATCTGTATCTGTCATGTTGCCTTTGATCTCTGGCTCAGACTGATTAATATTTCACTACGAACCACAGTGTGAAGAGTATAGATCAGTTATATAAACCAGGTGAGTTGATATTGATCACTACGGACCACAGTGTGAAGAGTATAGGTCAGTTATATAAATTAGGTGAGTTGATATTGATCACTACGGACCACAGTGGGAAGGGTATAGATCAGTTATATAAATCAGGTGAGTTGATATTGATCACTACGGACCACAGTGTGAAGAGTATAGATCAGTTATATAAATCAGGTGAGTTGATATTGATCACTACGGACCACAGTGTGAAGAGTATAGGTCAGTTATATAAATCAGGTGAGTTGATATTGATCACTACGGACCACAGTGTAAACGGTATAGATCAGTTATATAAATCAGGTGAGTTGATATTGATCACTACGGACCACAGTGAGAAGAGTATAGATCAGTTATATAAATCAGGTGAGTTGATATTGATCACTACGGACCACAGTGGGAAGAGTATAGATCAGTTATATAAATCAGGTGAGTTGATATTGATCACTACGGACCACAGTGTAAAAGGTATAGATCAGTTATATAAATCAGGTGAGTTGATATTGATCACTACGGACCACAGTGTGAAGAGTATAGGTCAGTTATATAAATCAGGTGAGTTGATATTGATCACTACGGACCACAGTGTGAAGAGTATAGATCAGTTATATAAATCAGGTGAGTTGATATTGATCACTACGGACCACAGTGTGAAGAGTATAGGTCAGTTATATAAATCAGGTGAGTTGATATTGATCACTACGGACCACAGTGTGAAGAGTATAGGTCAGTTATATAAATCAGGTGAGTTGATATTGATCACTACGGACCACAGTGTAAAAGGTATAGATCAGTTATATAAATCAGGTGAGTTGATATTGATCACTACGGACCACAGTGTGAAGAGTATAGATCAGTTATATAAATCAGGTGAGTTGATATTGATCCCTACGGACCACAGTGAGAAGAGTATAGATCAGTTATATAAATCAGGTGAGTTGATATTGATCCCTACGGACCACAGTGGGAAGGGTATAGATCAGTTATATAAATCAGGTGAGTTGATATTGATCACTACGGACCACAGTGTAAAAGGTATAGATCAGTTATATAAATCAGGTAAGTTGATATTGATCCCTACGGACCACAGTGAGAAGAGTATAGATCAGTTATATAAATCAGGTGAGTTGATATTGATCACTACGGACCACAGTGTGAAGAGTATAGATCAGTATACCTATTCCTGATTTCTGATTTGAGGAATAATTAATAGCTGCATTTGTTAGGAGAACATCTAACATCATGTTAAATCTGTGTTTTATTCATTCTGAAACCCCAACATGTTGCAGACATCTGCTTCTCTGTTTTTCCACCTACAGTTAATCAGTGTGTTATTATTCATTTTGACATTTTAGTCATTTAGCAGACAGTCTTATCCAGGAGGGTTTACAGGAGAAATTATGGTTAATTGCCTTTGCTCAATGGCACATTGACAGATTTTTTTTCACCTTGTAGGCTCGGAGGAGTCGCACCAGCAACCTTTCCGTTACTGTTTCTGTTTTCCCTGTACTGTTCGCGGGCACCAATAGGAGGGGGAGAAATGCTTCATCTCCAGGAACATTTGGAAATTAATTGAATAATGGATGGAATACAATTATCTCTGATTATCACCAAAAAAAAATTGTGTTGCCCCAATGTCTCAACGAAGGGAAAAAGGATAGAATGATGGAGGGAGGGAGGGAGAGAGAGAGAGAGGGAGGGAGGGAGGGAGGGAGGGAGGGAGGGAGGGAGGGAGGGAGGGAGGGAGGGAGGGAGGGAGGGGAGGAGGGGAGGAGGGAAGAAATGTGGCATGTCATTCTGCCTGTCATGCTATTTAACCCTCCTGCAAGGCTTAAA
>NC_059197.1:51563280-51573280 GCF_020615455.1 Coregonus clupeaformis | reverse complement strand
TATAGATCAGTCCTCAGGGACCCAACACTGTAACATGGTCAAGTCATTGACTATAGATCTGGGACCCAACACTGTAACATGGTCAAGTCATTGACTATAGATCTGGGACCCAACACTGTAACATGGTCAAGTCATTGACTATAGATCTGGGACCCAACACTGTAACATGGTCAAGTCATTGACTATCGATCAGTCCTCAGGGACCCAACACTGTAACACGGTCAAGTCATTGACTATAGATCTGGGACCCAACACTGTAACATGGTCAAGTCATTGACTATCGATCAGTCCTCAGGGACCCAACACTGTAACACGGTCAAGTCATTGACTATAGATCAGTCCTCAGGGACGCAACACTGTAACACGGTCAAGTCATTGAGTATAGATCAGTCCTCAGGGACCCAACACTGTAACATGGTCAAGTCATTGACTATATATCTGGGACCCAACACTGTAACACGGTCAAGTCATTGACTATAGATCTGTCCTCAGGGACCCAACACTGTAACACGGTCAAGTCATTGACTATAGATCAGTCCTCAGGGACTGAACACTGTAACATGGTCAAGTCATTGACTATAGATCTGGGACCCAACACTGTAACACGGTCAAGTCATTGACTATAGATCAGTCCTCAGGGACCCAACACTGTAACACGGTCAAGTCATTGACTATAGATCAGTCCTCAGGGACCCAACACTGTAACACGGTCAAGTCATTGACTATAGATCTGGGACCCAACACTGTAACACGGTCAAGTCATTGACTATAGATCAGTCCTCAGGGACCCAACACTGTAACACGGTCAAGTCATTGACTATAGATCTGGGACCCAACACTGTAACATGGTCAAGTCATTGACTATAGATCTGGGACCCAACACTGTAACACGGTCAAGTCATTTACTATAGATCAGTCCTCAGGGACCCAACACTGTAACATGGTCAAGTCATTGACTATAGATCAGTCCTCAGGGACCCAACACTGTAACACGGTCAAGTCATTGACTATAGATCAGTCCTCAGGGACCCAACACTGTAACACGGTCAAGTCATTGACTATAGATCAGTCCTCAGGGACCCAACACTGTAACACGGTCAAGTCATTGACTATAGATCAGTCCTCAGGGACCCAACACTGTAACACGGTCAAGTCATTGACTATAGATCAGTCCTCAGGGACCCAACACTGTAACACGGTCAAGTCATTGACTATAGATCAGTCCTCAGGGACCCAACACTGTAACACGGTCAAGTCATTGACTATAGATCAGTCCTCAGGGACCCAACACTGTAACATGGTCAAGTCGTTGACTATAGATCAGTCCTCAGGGACCCAACACTGTAACACGGTCAAGTCATTGACTATAGATCAGTCCTCAGGGACCCAACACTGTAACACGGTCAAGTCATTGACTATAGATCTGGGACCCAACACTGTAACACGGTCAAGTCATTGACTATAGATCTGGGACCCAACACTGTAACATGGTCAAGTCATTGACTATAGATCATCTCATCTCATATGTATATACTGTATTCTATTCTACTGTATCTTAGTCTATGCCACTCCGACATTGCTCGTCCTAATATTTATATATTTCTTAATTCCATTCTTCTACTTTACATTTGTGTGTATTGTTGTGAATTGTTAGATACTACTGCACTGCTGGAGCTAGAAACACAAGCATTTCGCTACACCCACAATAACATCTGCTAAATATGTGTATGTGACCAATAAAATTTGATTTTGATTTGATTTAATATGGTCAAGTCGTTGACTAAAGATCATTCCTCAGGGACCCAACACTGAAACATGGAGGGGAGGGGGGCTGAAATAAAGGATCCCAGAAATGTTCCGTACGCGGCAGGTAGCTTAGTGATTAAGAGCGTTGTGCCAGTAACCGAAAGGTTGCTGGTTCTGATCCCCGAGTCAACTAGGTGAAAAATCTGTCGATGTGCCCTTGAGCAAGGCACTTAACCCTAATTGCTCCTGTAATTCGCTCTGGATAAGAGTGTCTGCTAAATGACGTAAATGTAAAAAGCTTTTGTGTTTACATCCCTGTTAGTGAGCATTTCTCCTTTGCCAAGATAATCCATCCACCTGACAGGTGTGGCATATCAAGAAGCTGATTATACAGCATGATCATTACACAGGTGCACCTTGTGCTGGGGACAACACAACGCCACAGATGTCTCGAGTTTTAAGGGCGTGTGCAATTGGCATGCTGACAGCAGGAATGTCCAGCAGAGCTGTTGCCAGAGAATTGAATGTTCATTTCTATACCATAACGTCGATGTGTCGCGTTGCATGAGGCAAATGATAATCACGCCAGATACTGACTGGTTTTCTGATCCACATCCCCCCCTACCTTTTTTAAAGGTATCTGTGACCAACAGATGCATATCTGTATTCCCAGTCATCTGAAATCCTTAGATTAGGGCCTGATGAATTTATTTCATTATTCCTTATATCCTCATGATGAGTTCAGAATCTTTGTGGCCCCCACCCCCATCAAAGTTGCCCATCTATGATGTAGGGTGTTGTGGACAGGGGCGGTGGATGGGTGTAATCCCATGACTGTGAATCCGAAGGTTGTGTGTTTAATCCCAGTGATAGACAAAAAAAATGTATCCCAAACCTTAAAGAGATTCTCCAGTACTGTTGCATACTTTATAGCCAGCAGTTGACTCAGTCTGGCCACCTGACAGACAGACACATTAAATAGATTATCTAGTACTGTTGTATACTTTATAGCCAGCAGTTGACTCAGTCTGGCCGCCTAACAGACAGACAGATTAAAGAGATTCTCCAGTACTGTTGTATACTTTATAGCCAGTAGTTCTGAAAGTAGCATCCAGAAGTGGTCCCCGAAAACGACTACGTGCACCATGTCATCGCTCTCTCTCTGTGTCCACTGAGCCATTGGGCCCGCCCTGCAACCTCATTGGATAACACTGGGCAGGCCTCTTGATAGATGTCACTCAAATGCGAGGGCCTGAAGCTCATTGGCTAGAACTCAAATTGCTAGGGGGTTGGCCCACATGGTGGGAAGTGTAGGGGAAAAATGGTGCGGCACAGCTTCAAGAAAACATTCTCTTTCAAGCTAGGGATTTTGTGATTAATTGAGGTTTAAAAAAATACTTTCTCAGTTGCCAAAGTACCGGAGCGTGTCTTTAACCCTTAACTGAACCCTATTTCCTTAGTGGACTATTTTCGTCCAGGAACCATAGCCTTCTAGAGCAACAGGAACCCTGTATTCAGCCCACAGGAGGTGGGGAAAAAATTTCACCATCTTTTTCCTATTATCCAGAATGTTTTTTTTGTGACCCAGTTTTCAACAGACATCTGCTTTTTTACACACAAACACACACACACACACACACACCCCATACAGGATGACACCCCTCCTGGGGAGAAGAGAGGAATGGAGAGACCGAATGGGAGAGGAGAAGAGGAGATGGAGTACAGTAGAAGAGGAATGGGGGAAAAGGATGGGAGAGAGAGGGAGGGATGGGGTTGGTGGAAAGGGAAAGAAAGAGGGAACAGGAGAGGAGCGAAGAGAGCCTCACTACTCGCTGCCATTCCCAAAATAGCGGTTTGAACCAGTTAAACAGGGCTCTCAACCCACCGGCTGTCCTAACGTTGCAGTATGGTATTCACTCGCAAAACGTCTCCCGGTCTTCTTCTTCTTCTTCTTCTGTGGTATTATGGAGGTCACAAACAAATGTTAGGTGCGACATTCTTGGTCCACAGCTCAAATTGACCATAAATATAATAATAATAAGCCATTTAGCAGACGCTTTTATCCAAAGCGACTTACAGTCATGTGTGCATACATCTTTACGTATGGGTGGTCCCGGGGATCGAACCCACTACCCTGGCGTTACAAGCGCCATGCTCTACCAATTGAGCTACAGAGTAACCACACCAATTGAGCTACACAGTAACCACTAGCCAGAAAGCAGCAAACTATTCAACAATGACAGAAACTTCTTCTTACACTGTTGAATAATGCAACCAAACCATATTACACTCTTGAATAATGCAACAATTCACAAGCATGTTCCTACAGACGACAAAATTAAAGGGATTATTTTCTCGTCTGAAGGCTACACGTTATATTTTATCTTCAAGACAAAAGCACAGTTGCTAACAGCATGTCTTCATCAAGTACCGTTAGCCTATCAAAAATGAACGATTACTCCTCTCATGTGAATATACTGTACAGCAGGCCCCTACCTTAGAACATCACAACAAACCAGGCTTCATTTTGATCAATATCATCCGTAAAAGCAAATTGCGACTTGAAAACGTTGGTATAAGTGAATTCCCTGCGGAGTTACGACGATCTGTTTTAAATGGAAGCTCATACCCATCACCAAAAGAACAAACAAAAAATGTGTCTGCGCTTCAATTAGTGCACAGTTAGTCTGTGCTTCAGTCTCTGCTGATGACAACCACCGCTGTAGGTAGTCTAGAGAAGCCTGCTGATGACAACCACAGCTGTAGGTAGTCTAGAGAAGCCTGCTGATGTCAACCACAGCTGTAGGTAGTTCTAGAGAAGCCTGCTGATGACAACCACAGCTGTAGGTAGTCTAGAGAAGCCTGCTGATGACAACCACAGCTGTAGGTAGTTCTAGAGAAGCCTGCTGATGACAACCACAGCTGTAGGTAGTTCTAGAGAAGCCTGCTGATGACAACCACAGCTGTAGGTAGTTCTCGAGAAGCCTGCTGATGACAACCACAGCTGTAGGTAGTTCTAGAGAAGCCTGCTGATGACAACCACAGCTGTAGGTAGTCTAGAGAAGCCTGCTGATGACAACCACAGCTGTAGGTAGTCTAGAGAAGCCTGCTGATGACAACCACAGCTGTAGGTAGTCTGGAGAAGCCTGCTGATAACAACCACAGCTGCAGGTAGTCTAGAGAAGCCTGCTGATGACAACCACAGCTGTAGGTAGTCTGGAGAAGCCTGCTGATGACAACCACAGCTGCAGGTAGTCTAGAGAAGCCTGCTGATGACAACCACAGCTGCAGGTAGTCTAGAGAAGCCTGCTGATGACAACCACAGCTGTAGGTAGTTCTAGAGAAGCCTGCTGATGACAACCACAGCTGTAGGTAGTCTAGAGAAGCCTGCTGATGACAACCACAGCTGTAGGTGGTCTGGAGAAGCCTGCTGATGACAACCACAGCTGTAGGTAGTTCTAGGCAGGTAGCTTAGTGGTTAAGAGCGTTGTGCCAGTAACCGAAAGGTCGCTGGTTCTAATCCCCGAACCGACTAGGTGAAAAAACTGTCGATGTGCCCTTGAGCAAGGCACTTAACCCTAATTGCTCCTGTAAGTCGCTCTGGATAAGAGCGTCTGCTAAATGACTAAAATGTAAATGTAAATGTAGAGAAGCCTGCTGATGACAACCACAGCTGTAGGTAGTCTGGAGAAGCCTGCTGATAACAACCACAGCTGTAGGTAGTCTGGAGAAGCCTGCTGATAACAACCACAGCTGTAGGTAGTCTGGAGAAGCCTGCTGATGACAACCACAGCTGTAGGTAGTCTAGAGAAGCCTGCTGATGACAGCCACAGCTGTAGGTAGTCTGGAGAAGCCTGCTGATGACAACCACAGCTGTAGGTAGTCTGGAGAAGCCTGCTGATGACAACCACAGCTGTAGGTAGTCTGGAGAAGCCTGCTGATGACAACCACAGCTGTAGGTAGTTCTGGAGAAGCCTGCTGATGACAACCACAGCTGTAGGTAGTTCTGGAGAAGCCTGCTGATGACAACCACAGCTGTAGGTAGTTCTGGAGAAGCCTGCTGATGACAACCACAGCTGTAGGTAGTTCTGGAGAAGCCTGCTGATAACAACCACAGCTGTAGGTAGTCTGGAGAAGCCTGCTGATGACAACCACAGCTGTAGGTAGTTCTGGAGAAGCCTGCTGATGACAACCACAGCTGTAGGTAGTTCTGGAGAAGCCTGCTGATAACAACCACAGCTGTAGGTGGTCTGGAGAAGCCTGCTGATGACAACCACAGCTGTAGGTAGTTCTGGAGAAGCCTGCTGATGACAACCACAGCTGTAGGTAGTTCTAGAGAAGCCTGCTGATGACAACCACAGCTGTAGGTAGTCTGGAGAAGCCTGCTGATGACAACCACAGCTGTAAGTAGTCTGGAGAAGCCTGATGATAACAACCACAGCTGTAGGTAGTCTGGAGAAGCCTGCTGATGACAACCACAGCTGTAGGTAGTTCTAGAGAAGCCTGCTGATGACAACCACAGCTGTAGGTAGTCTGGAGAAGCCTGCTGATGACAACCACAGCTGTAGGTAGTCTGGAGAAGCCTGCTGATGACAACCACAGCTGTAGGTAGTCTGGAGAAGCCTGCTGATGACAACCACAGCTGTAGGTAGTTCTGGAGAAGCCTATAAACTCTGATCAAGGGGAAACATAACGTCATGTTTTTATAGCCTAAAATAGGCCCATTTATTTGTGTTCTGAGAAAATGTGAATGTGATCAAATTTGGTTAATATTCCAATATATTATATCACGTTAATTTATAGTAATATAACACGTTACTTTATAGTAATATAACACGTTACTTTATAGTAATATAACACGTTACTTTATAGTAATATAACACGCTACTTTATAGTAATATATGACATGTTACTTTATAGTAATACAACACGTTACTTTATAGTAATATAACACATTACTTTATAGTAATATATCACGTTACTTTATAGTAATATAACATGTTACTTTATAGTAATACAACACGTTACTTTATAGTAATATAACACGTTACTTTATAGTAATACAACACGTTACTTTATAATAATATAACACGTTACTTTATAGTAATATATGACATGTTACTTTATAGTAATACAACACGTTACTTTATAGTAATATAACACGTTACTTTATAGTAATATATCACGTTACTTTATAGTAATACAACACGTTACTTTATAGTAATATAACACGTTACTTTATAGTAATATATCACGTTACTGTATAGTAATATAACATGTTACTTTATAGTAATACAACACGTTACTTTATAGTAATATAACACGTTACTTTATAGTAATACAACACGTTACTTTATAATAATATAACACGTTACTTTATAGTAATATATCACGTTACTGTATAGTAATATAACACGTTTACTTTATAGTAATATAACACGTTACTTTATAGTAATATAACACGTTACTTTATAGTAATATAACACGTTACTTTATAGTAATATAACACGTTACTTTATAGTAATATATCACGTTACTTTATAGTAATATAACATGTTACTTTATAGTAATACAACACGTTACTTTATAGTAATATAACACGTTACTTTCCATGCAAAGCAGTATTGTAACGTAACACGTAATTTGTTTTGTAACAAGTAGTATGGAATATATTACTTTTTAAAGTAACAAATCCCAACACTACACATCAGAAGAAAATAGCAGACATTACAAATGATTGTCAAAATAACTGGAAATAGGATACAATGCATAATGCAGGGATCTATACTGAACTAAAATATAAACACAACATGTAAAGTGTTTGTCCCATGTTTCAAGAGCTGAAATTAAATATCAGAAATTTTCCATATACACAAAAAGCAAATTTATCTCAAATGTTGAGCACACATTTTTTACATCCCTTTTAGTGAGCATTTATCCTTTGTCAAGATAATCCATCCACCTGACAGGTGTGGCATATCAAGAAGCTGAATAAACAGCATGATCATTACACAGGTGCACCTTGTGCTGGGGACAATAAAAGGCCACTCTAAAATGTGCAGTTCTGTCACACAACACAATGCCACAGATGTCTCAAGTTTTGAGGGAGTGTGCAATTGGCATGCTGACTGCAGGAATGTCCACCAGAGCTGTACCAGAGAATTGAATGTTAATTTCTCTACCATAAGCCACCTCCAACGTCATTTTAGAGAATTTGGTTGGCAGTACGTCCAACCGGCATCACAACCGCAGACCACGTGTAACCATGCCAGCCCCGGACCTCCACATCCGTCTTCTTCACCTGCGGGATCATCTGAGACCAGCTGATGAAACTGAGGAGTATTTCTGTCTGTAATAAAGCCCTTTTGTGGGGAAAAAACATATTCTGATTCACTGGACCTGGCACCCAACCTATGGTTGTGCCCTTGCACAGTCATGTGAAATCCATAGATTAGGGCCTAATGAATTCATTTCAATTGATTTATTTCCTTATATGAACTGTAACTCAGTAAAATCACAGAAATGATTGCATGTTTAGTTTTTATTTTTGTTCAGTATCGATAGGGAGGATTAAGAGAGAGAGAGAGAGAGAGAGAGAGAGAGAGAGAGAGAGAGAGAGAGAGAGAGAGAGAGAGAGAGAGAGAGAGAGAGAGAGAGAGAGAGAGAGAGAGAGAGAGAGAGAGAGAAAGAGAGAGAAGAGATGGAGAGAGAGAGAGAGAGAGAGATGGAGAGAGAGAGATGGAGAGAGGCATGGAGAGCGAGAGAGAGAGAGAGAGAGAGAGAGAGAGAGAGAGAGAGAGAGAGAGAGAGAGAGAGAGAGAGAGAGAGAGAGAGAGAGAGAGAGAGAGAGAGAGAGAGAGAGAGAGAGAGAAAGAGAAAGAAAGAGGGCATTATATTTCTGCATATCTTTGTGTGTGATAAATATATCTCTGGTCTATGAGACACGAGTCCCTTTGTCTCAGCCTTAGTAGTCATCAGAGGGTTTTTCAGAGAATTGTATTTTGGGGAGTCGTAAAATATTAATATCAGTCATAGAGTTTAAAGCTATGAATCACATGACTATACCCTGACTATCATAGAGGAGACAAAGGGAAGAGGAGGAGAGGAGAGGAGAGGACAGAGAGGGGGGGAAAGGAGAGAGAGAAGAGGAGGAGAGGAGGAGAGGAGGGAGAGGGGAGGAGAGGGGGAGAGGAGGGTGGGGGGAGGGGAGCAGGAAGGAGAGGAGGAGAGGAGGAGAGGGGAGGAGGAAGGAGAGGAGGAGAGAAGGACAGAGAGGGGGGAAAGGAGAGAGAGAAGAGGAGGAGAGGAGGAGAGGAGGAGGGAGAGGGGGGAAAGGAGAGAGAGAAGAGGAGGAGAGGAGGAGAGGAGGAGGGAGAGGGGAGGAGAGGGGGAGAGGAGGGTGGGGGGGAGCAGGAAGGAGAGGAGGAGAGGAGGAGGGAGAGGGGGGAGAGGAGGGTGGGGGGGAGGGGAGCAGGAAGGAGAGGAGGAGAGGAGGAGAGGGGAGGGGAGGACAGAGAGGGGGAAAAGGAGAGAGAGAAGAGGAGGAGAGGAGGAGAGGAGGGTGGTGGGGGGGAGCAGGCAGGAGAGGAGGAGAGGAGGAGAGGGAGGAGGAAGGAGAGGGGGAGAGGAGGAGAGGAGGAGGGAGAGGGGAGGAGAGGGGAGAGGAGGGTGGGGGGGGAGCAGGAAGGAGAGGGGAGGAGAGGAGGAGAGGGGAGGAGGACAGAGAGGGGGGAAAGGAGAGAGAGAAGAGGAGGAGAGGAGGAGAGGAGGAGGGAGAGGGGAGGAGAGGGGGAGAGGAGTTCTAGTTCTAGCTAGCTAGCTTACTTAGCTAGTTCTTGTTCAAGCTAGCTAGCTTACTTAGCTAGTTCTAGCTAGCTATGCATCAATGGGGGCACAGTGGGGTTGCTCGTGCTCACGTTGTGGCCCTATAGGTGAATGAGTGGCTAGCTAGCTAGTGGCAATACTGTCAAATTACTGTAAAACAAAAACCCTTTGTTTGGACTGTGCAGAGCAGGGCTCTCCAACCCTGTTCTCAGAGAGCTAGCTACATGTTGAAATTACTTAGTGAGCTAGCTAGCTAGCTATCTGCCTGACTAACTTCCCATTTATGTAATTGTTATTTTAGCCTGCACAACTTCCTTTTTTTTCACAGCTGTCACAAAATCCCATACACAAAAAATGTACGCGCACATGACTGTAAGTCGCTTTGGATAAAAGCGTCTGCTAAATGGCATATTATTATTATTATTATTAT
>NC_059197.1:51548280-51558280 GCF_020615455.1 Coregonus clupeaformis | reverse complement strand
CTCCATAAAGTGGAGAGCATTAGCAACACTTTTGCAGTACTTCGTGATATCGTTTAAAAAAATCTGCGTTAGAAAGGATTACCTACACATACTGAGCAGCTCATGTTATAGACAGAAGCGTGCTACATGGCAGACCAATCTGAACTCATCTCTCAAAAAACTTGTCGTTATGAAAAAGTATAAACACAAAAACAACAGGACGCCATCAGCAGCCTGGTGGTCCAAAATAGCACAACTGTTGTATTTTAGCACCAATAAACCCATCCGTTTAAACATGAATTCAGTATATGTCAATCTAGCAAACTTTCTAAAAAACAATCTTTTGATTTGTTTTAGCTTGTTGAAGTAGTGACGCGCGACATACGCCTCATTTTCCTAAAAAAACGAGTCACATGTGTATGTTTATTTGAATGGTACCCAGATACCCCAAATAAGTCTCCCTCCCATCACTGTAAATAGTTTCTGTTGAAGTCTAGCAGACTGCGTCCGAGAGCCACACACTCGTATCCGCTCTCCTTCGTAAGGCGTGTGGTCTCCAGCTTAATACAGTTACAGATTAGGAGAAGTTCAATTTGGGAAAAGTTCTTAGAAAATAGCAGTGTGTGTGTGTGTGTGTGTGTGTGTGCTTATGTTGGTGTGTGTGTGTGTGTGTGTGTGTGTGTGTGTGTGTGTGTGTGCTTATGTTGTGTGTGTGTGTGTGTGTGTGTGTGTGTGTGTGTGTGTGTGCTTATGTTGGTGTGTGTGTGTGTGTGTGTGTGTGTGTGTGTGTGTGTGTGTGTGTGTGTGTGTGTGTGTGTGCTTATGTTGGTGTGTGTGTGTGTGTGTGTGTGTGTGTGTGTGTGTGTGTGTGTGTGTGTGTGTGTGTGTGTGTGTGTGTGTGTGTGTGTGTGTGTGTGTGTGTGTGTGTGTGTGTGTGTGTGTGTGTGTGTGTGTGTGTGTGTGTGTGTGTGTGTGTGTGTGTGTGTGTGTGTGTGTGTGTGTGTGTGTGTGTGTGTGTGTGTGTGTGTGTGTGTGTGTGTGTGTGTGTGTGTGTGTGTGTGTGTGTGTGTGTGCTTATGTTGGTGTGTGTGTGTGTGTGTGTGTGTGTGTGTGTGTGTGTGTGTGTGTGTGTGTGCTTATGTTGGTGTGTGTGTGTGTGTGTGTGTGTGTGTGTGTGTGTGTGTGTGTGTGTGTGTGTGTGTGTGTGTGTGTGTGTGTGTGTGTGTGTGTGTGTGTGTGTGCTTATGTTGGTGTGTGTGTGTGTGTGTGTGTGTGTGTGTGTTAATAATGGCAGCAGCAGATATTTGTTTTGTTGTTCAAAAAAGCCTGCAGTCACTCATATACGGAATTCTTTCAGAAGGTCATACCATGGGATCATTTAGATATTTGATTTAAAATTTTAGGACCCCCTTTAGGTTTATATAAAAAAATATATATTTGATAAAATATTGAATATGGTCTTTACTACTATAGCCCATAGAAACACATTGAATAACACATTCATAAAAAATACCGATTTCTGGGATGTCTCCTGGTCTGACAAACAGCTCAGTAGCTCGGCCATCAGATGTGGAAGGGCGACAGGCGGATGTAGAGAAACAGCCCATGCAACAAAAAAAAACGGATATCTCTCGCTCAAAAAAACACACACACACGCACGCGCGCAAGCCAGCCCAATTAACACCTATATCTCGCTCAGGAGGTTGTCATCAAAACGGTTTATATTTAATCAGTGATGAGCACACAGACTCACACAACCAAGCATAGCACACTTGACCACTGATTAGCGACAAGGCTAGATTAGCAATTAGGTTTTGTCAGTGATTAGCCTGATTGTGTAATGATCAATTAGCCTGCGTTAGCATTAGCATTGTGAACCCTTGCGTAGTTGAACACTAGCGCTTGGCTAACCTGATCTCATCTGATTAGGGAGCATGCTAACGTCGTGCTAACAGCTTACTCCAAGCAGCAGCCTATAATATGTTAGTCAGAATAACTATCTGTTGTTAGCTTAGCGTGTTCTGTTCAGGGGGTTTCTTCTACTTCAGAAAATAAAGCAAACAAGAGAGAATTATAGAGTTAAGAGACAGAGAGACAGAGAGAGACAGAGAGACAGAGAGAGACAGAGAGAGAGAGAGAGAGAGAGAGAGAGAGAGAGAGAGAGAGAGAGAGAGAGAGAGAGAGAGAGAGAGAGAGAGAGAGAGAGAGAGAGAGAGAGAGAGAGAGAGAGAGAGAGAGAGAGAGAGAGAGAGAGAGAGAGAGTGTATACATTAGAGCCAGGCTGTAAGCAGCCCAAGCCCCCACTATTACACTAGCCCAACCCCCACTCTTACACTAGCCCAACCCCCACTCTTACACTAGCCCAACCCCCACTCTTACACAAGCCCAACCCCCACTCTTACACTAGCCCAACCCCCCACTCTTACACAAGCCCAAACCCCCACTCTTACACTAGCCCAACCCCCACTCTTACACAAGCCCAAACCCCCACTCTTACACTAGCCCAAGCCCCCCACTCTTACACTAGCCCAACCCCCCACTCTTACACTAGCCCAACCCCCACTCTTACACTAGCCCAACCCCCACTCTTACACTAGCCCAAGCCCCCACTCTTACACTAGCCCAAGCCCCACTCTTATACAAGCCCAACCCCCACTCTTACACTAGCCCAACCCCCACTCTTACACTAGCCCAAGCCCCACTCTTACACTAGCCCAACCCCCACTCTTACACTAGCCCAAGCCCCACTCTTACACTAGCCCAAGCCCCCACTCTTACACTAGCCCAAGCCCCACTCTTACACTAGCCCAAGCCAATGGCATGTACCAGATGCTCAGCAGGCTCTGCTCATAATTACTGGTCTGAGGCCAAACCACACGACTAACAACATTGGACACTTTATGGAAAACAAAGCATTCACTATCTCATCCTGGAATATCCAAGGCCTGAGGTCATCTGCCTTTGACGTATAGAGCAGGAACCTGGACTTCTCCAAATAAATCAGAAATACAGACATTGTCATCCAACAAGAAACAAGGCATAGAGGTTGCCCTCTAGGTTACAGAGAGCTGGTTGTCACATTCACCAAACTACCAGGTGTGAAACAGTGAAGGGACTCAGGGGGTATGCTAATTTGGTACAGAGCAGACCTAACTCACTCTATTAGATTAGTCAAAACAGGAACATCTGGCTAGAAATTAATAAGGAAATTATCTCAACAGAGAAAAATGTCCTCTGTGCTATCTTTATCCCCACTAGAATCCCCATACTTTAATGAAGACAGCTTCTCTATCCAACAGTGGGAGATCAATCATTTCCAGACCCAGGGACATGTACTAGTCTGTGGCGACCTAAATGCCAGAACTGGACAAGAACCTAATGCCCTCAGCACACAGGGGGACAAACACCTACGTGGAGGTGACAGCATTCCCTCCCCCATATGCCCCCCTAGACACAAATACGAAAACATATTCAACAAAAACGGGTCACGACTCCTGCAGCTCTTTCACACACTGGCAGGGATGTAGCTCTGTTGGTAGATCATGGCGTTTGCAACCACAGGGTTATGGGTTCGATTCCCACGGGGGGCCAGTATGAAATATTACATTTAAAATAATGTATGCACTCACTAACTGTAAGTCGCTCTGGATAAGAGCGTCTGCTAAATGACTAAAATGTAAAATGTAACTCACCTGGTTTATATAACTGATCTATACCTTTCCCACTGTGGTCCGTAGTGATCAATATCAACTCACCTGATTTATATAACTGACCTATACTCTTCACACTGTGGTCCGTAGGGATCAATATCAACTCACCTGATTTATATAACTGATCTATACTCTTCACACTGTGGTCCGTAGGGATCAATATCAACTCACCTGATTTATATAACTGATCTATACTCTTCACACTGTGGTCCGTAATGATCAATATCAACTCACCTGATTTATATAACTGATCAATACTCTTCACACTGTGGTCCGTAGTGATCAATATCAACTCACCTGATTTATATAACTGATCAATACTCTTCACACTGTGGTCCGTAGTGATCAATATCAACTCACCTGATTTATATAACTGACCTATACCCTTCACACTGTGGTTCGTAGTGATCAATATCAACTCACCTGATTTATATAACTGATCAATACTCTTCACACTGTGGTCCGTAGTGATTAATTGGTCCGTAGTGATCAATATCAACTCACCTGGTTTATATAACTGATCAATACTCTTCACACTGTGGTCCGTAGTGATTAATTGGTCCGTAGTGATCAATATCAACTCACCTGGTTTATATAACTGATCTAAACTCTTCACACTGTGGTCCGTAGTGATCAATATCAACTCACCTGATTTATATAACTGATCTATACTCTTCACACTGTGGTCCGTAGGGATCAATATCAACTCACCTGATTTATATAACTGATCTATACCCTTCCCACTGTGGTCCGTAGTGATCAATATCAACTCACCTGATTTATATAACTGATCTATACTCTTCCCACTGTGGTCCGTAGTGATCAATATCAACTCACCTGATTTATATAACTGATCTATACTCTTCACACTGTGGTTCGTAGTGATCAATATCAACTCACCTGATTTATATAACTGATCTATACTCTTCACACTGTGGTCCGTAGTGATCAATATCAACTCACCTGATTTATATAACTGACCTATACTCTTCCCACTGTGGTCCGTAGTGATCAATATCAACTCACCTGATTTATATAACTGATCTATACCCTTCCCACTGTGGTCCGTAGTGATCAATATCAACTCACCTGATTTATATAACTGATCTATACCCTTCCCACTGTGGTTCGTAGTGATCAATATCATCTCACCTGATTTATATAACTGATCTATACTCTTCCCACTGTGGTCCGTAGTGATCAATATCAACTCACCTGATTTATATAACTGATCTATACTCTTCACACTGTGGTCCGTAGTGATTAATTGGTCCGTAGTGATCAATATCAACTCACCTGATTTATATAACTGATCTATACTCTTCACACTGTGGTCCGTAGGGATCAATATCAACTCACCTGATTTATATAACTGATCTATACTCTTCCCACTGTGGTTCGTAGTGATCAATATCAACTCACCTGATTTATATAACTGATCTATACTCTTCACACTGTGGTCCGTAGTGATCAATATCAACTCACCTGATTTATATAACTGATCTATACCTTTTACACTGTGGTCCGTAGTGATTAATATCAACTCACCTGATTTATATAACTGATCTATACTCTTCACACTGTGGTCCGTAGTGATCAATATCAACTCATCTGATTTATATAACTGATCTATACCTTTTACACTGTGGTCCGTAGTGATTAATATCAACTCACCTGATTTATATAACTGATCTATACTCTTCACACTGTGGTCCGTAGGGATCAATATCAACTCACCTGATTTATATAACTGATCTATACTCTTCACACTGTGGTCCGTAGTGATCAATATCAACTCACCTGATTTATATAACTGATCTATACTCTTCACACTGTGGTTCGTAGTGATCAATATCAACTCACCTGATTTATATAACTGATCTATACCCTTCACACTGTGGTCCGTAGTGATCAATATCAACTCACCTGATTTATATAACTGATCTATACTCTTCCCACTGTGGTTCGTAGTGATCAATATCAACTCACCTGATTTATATAACTGATCAATACTCTTCACACTGTGGTCCGTAGTGATCAATATCAACTGATCACCTGATTTATATAACTGATCTATACTCTTCACACTGTGGTCCGTAGTGATCAATATCAAGCCTGAAATATGTATCAGTCTGAGCCAGAGATCAAAGGCAACATGACAGACACAGATACAGAGACACAGTTACTGAGAGAGAGAGAGAGAGAGAGAGAGAGAGAGAGAGGACATATACAAGGTCTGAGGTCATCTGCCTTTAGCCTAAAGAGCAGGAACCTGGACTTCACCAAAGAAATCAGAAATACAGACATTTTCATCCTACAAGAAACATGGTATAGAGGAGACGGACCCACTGGTTGCCCTCTAGGTTACAGAGAGCTGGTAGTCCCATCCACCAAACTACCAGGTGTGAAACAGGGAAGGGACTCAGGTGGTATGCTAATTTGGTATAGAGCAGACCTAACTGACTCTATTAATTTAAATAAAACAGGAACATTTTACATCAGGCTAGAAATCAATCAGGAAATTATTTAAACAGAGAAAAATCCTCCTTGTGCTACCTATATCCCCCCAATAGAATCCCCATACTTTAACGATGACAGCTTCTCCATCCTAGAGCAGGAGATCAACATTTCCAGGCCCAGGGACATGTACTAGTCTGTGGTGACCTAAATGCAAGAACTGGACAAGAACCTAATGCCCTCAGCACACAGGGGGACAAACACCTACCTGGAGGTGACAGCATTCCCTCCCCCATATTCCCCCCTAGGCACAACTACGACAACATAACCAACAAAAACGGGTCACGACTCCTGCAGCTCTGTCGCACGCTGGGTATGTAAATTACATAGTCAATGGTAGGCTTCAAGAGGACTCCTATGGTAGGTACACCGATAGCTCATCCCTTGGCAGTAGTACTGTAGACTACTTTATCACTGACCTCAACCCAGAGTCTCTCAGAGCGTTCACAGTCAGCACCACTATCAGACCACAGCAACATCACAATCTACCTGAACAGAGCAATAATCAACCACGAGGAATCGAAGCTGAACAAACTGCATACTATTAAGAAATGCTAATGATGGAATGAAGGTAGTGTAGAAACCTAGCAGAAAACTATTGGCCGACAACAAATCCAATCCCTTCTAGACAACTTCATGTTGTCCTGCAATACTGAAGGTGTAAACTCAGCGGTAAGAAGCCATATCAGCTAACACATCACATTTAAATTCTGGCAAAAAACCTACAACAACTAACAACAATGAGAAATGGTTTGATGAATGGTTTGATGAAAGAATGTAAAAACATAAGAAAGAAATTGAGAAACCTATCCAACCAAAAACATAGAGACCCAGAAAACCTGAGCCTACACTATGGTGAATCACTAAAACAATACAGAAAATACACTACGGAAAAAGAAGGAACAGCATGTCAGAAATCAGCTCAATGTCATTGAAGAATCCATAGACTCTAACCACTTCTGGGAAAAATTGGAACACACTAAACAAACAACAACACGAAGAGTTATCTATCAAAAAACGGAGATGTATGGATAAACCACTTCTCCAATCTTTTTGGCCCTATTTATTTTACCTTTATTTCACTAAGCAGGTCAGTTAAGAACAAATTCTTATTTCCAATGACGGCCTACACCGGCCAAACCTGGACGACACCGGCCAAACCCGGACGATGCAGCTTGAGCCACACCCTCTTCAACATATACAGCTCTGGAAAAAAATTAAGAGACCACTGCAATTTTTTTTAAATAAAGTTTTGAGTGAGGAAAAGAAGGGTTCAATTCTGGCTTTACTGGCAGAGGGATACAGTGAGCGTCGGGGTTGCTTCCAATCCTTAAAATTTCAAAGACGGCGGTTCATAAGAACAGGGTCAAGCAGCAGACATTGGGAACAACAAAGCTACAGACCGGCAGAGGGCGAAAAACGACCCTCTACTGACCGGGATGACCGCCAACTCATTCGAATGTCACTCAACAACCGTAGGATGACATCAAGTGACCTACAAAAAGAACGGCAAACGGCAGCTGGGGTGAAGTGCACGGCGAGGACGGTTCGAAACAGGCTCCTAGGGGCAGGGCTGAAGTCGTGCAAAGCTAGAAAAAAGCCCTTCATCAATGAGAAGCAAAGAAGAGCCAGGCTGAGGTTTGCAAAAGACCATTAGGATTGGGCCGTAGAGGACTGGAGTAAGGTCATCTTCTCTGATGAGTCCAATTTTTCAGCTTTGCCCAACACCTGGTCGTCTAATGGTTAGACGGAGACCTGGAGAGGCCTACAAGCCACAGAGTCTCTCACCCACTGTGAAATTTGGTGGAGGATCGGTGATGATCTGGGGGTGCTTCAGCAAGGCTGGAATCGGGAAGATTTGTCTTTGTGAAGGACGCATGAATCAAGCCACGTACAAGGTTGTCCTGGAAGAAAACGTGCTTCCTTTTCCTCTGACATTGTTCCCCAACTATTCAGACTTAATGCCTAAACTTAACCCTAACCTTAAAAATTCAGACTTAATGCCTGAACTTAACCCTTACCTTAAAAATTCAGACTTAATGTCTAAACTTAACCCTTACCTTAAAAATGCAGACTTAATGTCTAACCTTAACCCGAACCTTAAAAATTCAGACTTCATGCCTGAACTTAACCCTTACCTTAAAAATGCAGACTTAATGTCTAACCTTAACCCGAACCTTAAAAATTCAGACTTCATGCCTGAACTTAACCCTTACCTTAAAAATTCAGACTTAATGTCTAAACTTAACCCTAACCTTAAAAATTTAGACTTAATGCCTGAACTTAACCCTAACCTTAAAAAATCAGACTTAATGCCTAAACTTAACCCTAACCTTAAAAATTCAGACTTAATGCCTAACCTTAACCCTAACCTTAAAAATTCAGACTTAATGCCTAAACTTAACCCTAACCTTAAAAAATTCAGACTTAATGCCTTAATGTTTTCCCAGCAGGACAATGTGCCATGCCACACAGCCAGGTCAATCAAGGTGTGGATGGAGGACCACCAGATCACAAGACCCTGTCATGGCCAGCCCAATCTCCAGACCTGAACCCCCATTGAAAACTTCTGGAATGTGATCGAGAGGAAGATGGATGGTCACAAGCCATCAAACAAAGCCGAGCTGCTTGACTTTTTTTGCGCCAGGAGTGGCATAAAGTCACCCCAACATCAATGTGAAAGACTGGTGGAGAGCATGCCAAGACGCATGAAAGCTCTGTGATTGAAAATCAGGGTTATTCCAGGGGGTTACACGTGTGTGAGAGAGAGTATGAGCCAGAGAAAGATAAGTGTCTTCTCTTATCATTTGTATCCAAAGCACAGAGTAATCTATAGGTGTGTGTGTGTGTGTGTGTGTGTGTGTGTGTGTGTGTGTGTGTGTGTGTGTGTGTGTGTGTGGCGTGTGATCTGGGTGTCTGTGTAAGGTAATTTATTACTATGGCACAGTCATGGACACCTACATGATTAATGGGGGTCCTGATAGACGAAGCAGTCAGCTGATAGGACACATTTAGACTCCACACGGAAAATAGCACAGAAATAGCACCCTATGGCCTATACAGCGCACAGCCGGGTCACCCCCGTGATACAACTCAGTATTCGACATCCGTCCCGTGTCTGAGGACGTCGGGCGATGACGTGGAAACCGACCACTAGGGGGCAACAGTGAGCACTGTTACCTTCAAGTTGGTTTCGGTTTTTGCTAAGGCGGTTTTGCTAGCATCTGCCTCTAGTTCCGAAGGTTGGATGTTCGAATCCAGCGATAGAAAGTCGTTTTTGATATTTTTTGTTTTAAGTCCTATCCCAAACCTTAACCTTTACCTTAACCATTCGGAGTTAATGCCTAACCTTAACCCTAACCTTAAAAATTCAGACTTAATGGTCATTCAACTGAGACTGCTCTTCTCTGTGTCACGGAGGCTCTCCGCACTGCTAAAGCTAACTCTCTCTCCTCTGCTCTTGTCCTTCTAGACCTGTCTGCTGCCTTTGATACTGTGAACCATCAGATCCTCCTCTCCACCCTCTCCGAGCTGGGCATCTCCGGCGCGGCTCACTCCTGGATGGCGTCCTACCTGACCGGTCGCTCCTACCAAGTGGCGTGGCGAGAAGCTGTCTCCGCACCACGTGCTCTCACCACTGGTGTCCCCCAGGGCTCAGTTCTAGGCCCTCTCCTTTTCTCCCTATACACCAAGTCACTTGGCTCTGTCATATCCTCACATGGCCTCTCCTATCATTGCTACGCTGACGATACACAACTAATCTTCTCCTTTCCCCCTTCTGATAACCAGGTGGC
>NC_059197.1:51508280-51535780 GCF_020615455.1 Coregonus clupeaformis | reverse complement strand
CACAACTAAAGGTATTGTGTTGTTATAACCCAAACTAAAGGTATTGTGTTGTTCTAACCCAAACTAAAGGTATTGTGTTGTTCTAACCCAAACTAAAGGTATTGTGTTGTTCTAACCCAAACTAAAGGTATTGTGTTGTTATAACCCAAACTAAAGGTATTGTGTTGTTATAACCCAAACTAAAGGTATTGTGTTGTTATAACCCAAACTAAAGGTATTGTGTTGTTATAACCGAAACTAAAGGTATTGTGTTGCTATAACCCAAACTAAAGGTATTGTGTTGTTATAACCGACAACTAAATGTATTGTGTTGTTATAACCCACAACTAAAGGTATTGTGTTGTTATAACTGACAAATAAAGGTATTGTGTTGTTCTAACCCAAACTAAAGGTATTGTGTTGTTATAACCGACAACTAAAGGTATTGTGTTGTTATAACCCAAACTAAAGGTATTGTGTTGTTATAACCCAAACTAAAGTTATTGTGTTGTTCTAACCCAAACTAAAGGTATTGTGTTGTTATAACCGTCAACTAAAGGTATTGTGTTGTTCTAACCCAAACTAAAGGTATTATGTTGTTCTAACCCAAACTAAAGGTATTATGTTGTTATAACCCAAACTAAAGTTATTGTGTTGTTATAACCGACAACTAAAGGTATTGTGTTGTTATAACCCAAACTAAAGGTATTGTGTTGTTCTAACCCAAACTAAAGTTATTGTGTTGTTATAACCCAAACTAAAGGTATTATGTTGTTCTAACCCAAACTAAAGGTATTGTGTTGTTATAACCCAAAATAAAGGTATTGTGTTGTTATGACCGACAACTAAAGGTATTGTGTTGTTATAACCCAAACTAAAGGTATTGTGTTGTTATAACCCAAACTAAAGGTATTGTGTTGTTCTAACCCAAACTAAATGTATTGTGTTGTTATAACCAACAACTAAAGGTATTGTGTTGTTATAACTGACAAATAAAGGTATTGTGTTGTTCTAACCCAAACTAAAGGTATTGTGTTGTTATAACCCAAACTAAAGGTATTGTGTTGTTATAACCCAAACTAAAGTTATTGTGTTGTTATAACCCAAACTAAAGGTATTGTGTTGTTCTAACCCAAACTAAAGGTATTGTGTTGTTATAAGTGACAACTAAAGGTATTGTGTTGTTATAAGCGACAACTAAATGTATTGTGTTGTTATAAGTGACAACCTAAGGTATTGTGTTGTTATAACCCAAACTAAAGGTATTGTGTTGTTCTAACCCAAACTAAAGGTATTGTGTTGTTATAACCCAAACTAAAGGTATTGTGTTGTTATAACCCAAACTAAAGGTATTGTGTTGTTATAACCCAAACTAAAGGTATTGTGTTGTTCTAACCCAAACTAAAGGTATTATGTTGTTCTAACCCAAACTAAAGGTATTATGTTGTTATAACCCAAACTAAAGTTATTGTGTTGTTATAACCCAAACTAAAGGTATTGTGTTGTTATAACCCAAAATAAAGGTATTGTGTTGTTATGACCGACAACTAAAGGTATTGTGTTGTTATAACCCAAACTAAAGGTATTGTGTTGTTATAACCCAAACTAAAGGTATTGTGTTGTTCTAACCCAAACTAAATGTATTGTGTTGTTATAACCAACAACTAAAGGTATTGTGTTGTTATAACTGACAAATAAAGGTATTGTGTTGTTCTAACCCAAACTAAAGGTATTGTGTTGTTATAACCCAAACTAAAGGTATTGTGTTGTTATAACCCAAACTAAAGTTATTGTGTTGTTATAACCCAAACAAAGGTATTGTGTTGTTCTAACCCAAACTAAAGGTATTGTGTTGTTATAAGTGACAACTAAAGGTATTGTGTTGTTATAAGCGACAACTAAATGTATTGTGTTGTTATAACTGACAACCTAAGGTATTGTGTTGTTATAACCCAAACTAAAGGTATTGTGTTGTTCTAACCCAAACTAAAGGTATTGTGTTGTTATAACCCAAACTAAAGGTATTGTGTTGTTATAACCCAAACTAAAGGTATTGTGTTGTTATAACCCAAACTAAAGGTATTGTGTTGTTCTAACCCAAACTAAAGGTATTATGTTGTTATAACCCAAACTAAAGGTATTGTGTTGTTATAACCCAAACTAAAGTTATTGTGTTGTTATAACCCAAACTAAAGTTATTGTGTTGTTATAACCCAAACTAAAGGTATTATGTTGTTCTAACCCAAACTAAAGGTATTATGTTGTTGTAACCCAAACTAATGGTATTGTGTTGTTATGACCGACAACTAAAGGTATTGTGTTGTTATAACCCAAACTAAAGGTATTGTGTTGCTATAACCCAAACTAAAGGTATTGTGTTGTTATAACCGACAACTAAAGGTATTGTGTTGTTATAACCGACAACTAAAGGTATTGTGTTGTTATAACTGACAAATAAAGGTATTGTGTTGTTCTAACCCAAACTAAAGGTATTGTGTTGTTATAACCCAAACTAAAGGTATTGTGTTGTTATAAACCAAACTAAAGGTATTGTGTTGTTATAACCGTCAACTAAAGGTATTGTGTTGTTATAACCGACAACTAAAGGTATTGTGTTGTTCTAACCCAAACTAAAGGTATTGTGTTGTTATAACCCAAACTAAAGTTATTGTGTTGTTATAACCCAAACTAAAGGTATTGTGTTGTTATAACCGTCAACTAAAGGTATTGTGTTGTTCTAACCCAAACTAAAGGTATTATGTTGTTCTAACCCAAACTAAAGGTATTATGTTGTTATAACCCAAACTAAAGTTATTGTGTTGTTATAACCGACAACTAAAGGTATTGTGTTGTTATAACCCAAACTAAAGGTATTGTGTTGTTCTAACCCAAACTAAAGTTATTGTGTTGTTATAACCCAAACTAAAGGTATTATGTTGTTCTAACCCAAACTAAAGGTATTGTGTTGTTATAACCCAAAATAAAGGTATTGTGTTGTTATGACCGACAACTAAAGGTATTGTGTTGTTATAACCCAAACTAAAGGTATTGTGTTGTTATAACCCAAACTAAAGGTATTGTGTTGTTCTAACCCAAACTAAATGTATTGTGTTGTTATAACCAACAACTAAAGGTATTGTGTTGTTATAACTGACAAATAAAGGTATTGTGTTGTTCTAACCCAAACTAAAGGTATTGTGTTGTTATAACCCAAACTAAAGGTATTGTGTTGTTATAACCCAAACTAAAGTTATTGTGTTGTTATAACCCAAACTAAAGGTATTGTGTTGTTCTAACCCAAACTAAAGGTATTGTGTTGTTATAAGTGACAACTAAAGGTATTGTGTTGTTATAAGCGACAACTAAAGGTATTGTGTTGTTATAAGTGACAACCTAAGGTATTGTGTTGTTATAACCCAAACTAAAGGTATTGTGTTGTTCTAACCCAAACTAAAGGTATTGTGTTGTTATAACCCAAACTAAAGGTATTGTGTTGTTATAACCCAAACTAAAGGTATTGTGTTGTTATAACCCAAACTAAAGGTATTGTGTTGTTATAACCCAAACTAAAGGTATTGTGTTGCTATAACCCAAACTAAAGGTATTGTGTTGTTATAACCGACAACTAAATGTATTGTGTTGTTATAACCGACAACTAAAGGTATTGTGTTGTTATAACTGACAAATAAAGGTATTGTGTTGTTCTAACCCAAACTAAAGGTATTGTGTTGTTATAACCCAAACTAAAGGTATTGTGTTGTTATAACCCAAACTAAAGTTATTGTGTTGTTATAACCCAAACTAAAGGTATTGTGTTGTTCTAACCCAAACTAAAGGTATTGTGTTGTTATAACCGTCAACTAAAGGTATTGTGTTGTTCTAACCCAAACTAAAGGTATTATGTTGTTCTAACCCAAACTAAAGGTATTATGTTGTTATAACCCAAACTAAAGTTATTGTGTTGTTATAACCGACAACTAAAGGTATTGTGTTGTTATAACCCAAACTAAAGGTATTGTGTTGTTCTAACCCAAACTAAAGTTATTGTGTTGTTATAACCCAAACTAAAGGTATTATGTTGTTCTAACCCAAACTAAAGGTATTGTGTTGTTATAACCCAAAATAAAGGTATTGTGTTGTTATGACCGACAACTAAAGGTATTGTGTTGTTATAACCCAAACTAAAGGTATTGTGTTGTTATAACCCAAACTAAAGGTATTGTGTTGTTCTAACCCAAACTAAATGTATTGTGTTGTTATAACCAACAACTAAAGGTATTGTGTTGTTATAACTGACAAATAAAGGTATTGTGTTGTTCTAACCCAAACTAAAGGTATTGTGTTGTTATAACCCAAACTAAAGGTATTGTGTTGTTATAACCCAAACTAAAGTTATTGTGTTGTTATAACCCAAACAAAAGGTATTGTGTTGTTCTAACCCAAACTAAAGGTATTGTGTTGTTATAAGTGACAACTAAAGGTATTGTGTTGTTATAAGCGACAACTAAAGGTATTGTGTTGTTATAAGTGACAACCTAAGGTATTGTGTTGTTATAACCCAAACTAAAGGTATTGTGTTGTTCTAACCCAAACTAAAGGTATTGTGTTGTTATAACCCAAACTAAAGGTATTGTGTTGTTATAACCCAAACTAAAGGTATTGTGTTGTTATAACCCAAACTAAAGGTATTGTGTTGTTCTAACCCAAACTAAAGGTATTATGTTGTTCTAACCCAAACTAAAGGTATTATGTTGTTATAACCCAAACTAAAGTTATTGTGTTGTTATAACCCAAACTAAAGTTATTGTGTTGTTATAACCCAAACTAAAGGTATTATGTTGTTCTAACCCAAACTAAAGGTATTATGTTGTTGTAACCCAAACTAATGGTATTGTGTTGTTATGACCGACAACTAAAGGTATTGTGTTGTTATAACCCAAACTAAAGGTATTGTGTTGCTATAACCCAAACTAAAGGTATTGTGTTGTTATAACCGACAACTAAAGGTATTGTGTTGTTATAACCGACAACTAAAGGTATTGTGTTGTTATAACTGACAAATAAATGTATTGTGTTGTTCTAACCCAAACTAAAGGTATTGTGTTGTTATAACCCAAACTAAAGGTATTGTGTTGTTATAAACCAAACTAAAGGTATTGTGTTGTTATAACCGTCAACTAAATGTATTGTGTTGTTATAACCGACAACTAAAGGTATTGTGTTGTTCTAACCCAAACTAAAGGTATTGTGTTGTTATAACCCAAACTAAAGTTATTGTGTTGTTATAACCCAAACTAAAGGTATTGTGTTGTTATAACCGTCAACTAAAGGTATTGTGTTGTTCTAACCCAAACTAAAGGTATTATGTTGTTCTAACCCAAACTAAAGGTATTATGTTGTTATAACCCAAACTAAAGTTATTGTGTTGTTATAACCCACAACTAAAGTTATTGTGTTGTTATAACCCAAACTAAAGGTATTGTGTTGTTCTAACCCAAACTAAAGGTATTGTGTTGTTGTAACCCAAACTAAAGGTATTGTGTTGTTATAACCGACAACTAAAGGTATTGTGTTGTTATAACCCAAAATAAA
This sequence comes from Coregonus clupeaformis, assembly GCF_020615455.1. NCBI lineage: Eukaryota > Metazoa > Chordata > Actinopteri > Salmoniformes > Salmonidae > Coregonus > Coregonus clupeaformis. The sequence continues at coordinate 51,530,209 of NC_059197.1, read as the reverse complement.
GGTATTGTGTTGCTATAACCCAAACTAAAGGTATTGTGTTGTTATAACCCAAACTAAAGGTATTGTGTTGTTATAACCCAAACTAAAGGTATTGTGTTGTTATAACCCAAACTAAAGGTATTGTGTTGTTCTAACCCAAACTAAAGGTATTGTGTTGTTATAACCCAAACTAAAGGTATTGTGTTGTTATAACCAAACTAAAGGTATTGTGTTGTTATAACCCAAACTAAAGGTATTGTGTTGTTATAACCGACAACTAAAGGTATTGTGTTGTTCTAACCCAAACTAAAGGTATTGTGTTGTTATAACCCAAACTAAAGGTATTGTGTTGTTATAACCCAAACTAAAGGTATTGTGTTGTTATAACCGACAACTAAAGGTATTGTGTTGTTCTAACCCAAACTAAAGGTATTGTGTTGTTCTAACCCAAACTAAAGGTATTGTGTTGTTATAACCCAAACTAAAGGTATTGTGTTGTTATAACCCAAACTAAAGGTATTGTGTTGTTATAACCGACAACTAAAGGTATTGTGTTGTTATAACCCAAACTAAAGGTATTGTGTTGTTCTAACCCAAACTAAAGGTATTGTGTTGTTATAACCCAAACTAAAGGTATTGTGTTGTTCTAACCCAAACTAAAGGTATTGTGTTGTTATAACCCAAAATAAAGGTATTGTGTTGTTATGACCGACAACTAAAGGTATTGTGTTGTTATAACCCAAACTAAAGGTATTGTGTTGTTATAACCCAAACTAAAGGTATTGTGTTGTTCTAACCCAAACTAAATGTATTGTGTTGTTATAACCAACAACTAAAGGTATTGTGTTGTTATAACCGACAAATAAAGGTATTGTGTTGCTCTAACCCAAACTAAAGGTATTGTGTTGTTATAACCCAAACTAAAGGTATTGTGTTGTTATAACCCAAACTAAAGTTATTGTGTTGTTATAACCCAAACTAAAGGTATTGTGTTGTTCTAACCCAAACTAAAGGTATTGTGTTGTTATAAGCGACAACTAAAGGTATTGTGTTGTTATAACCCACAACTAAAGGTATTGTGTTGTTATAAGTGACAACCTAAGGTATTGTGTTGTTATAACCCAAACTAAAGGTATTGTGTTGTTCTAACCCAAACTAAAGGTATTGTGTTGTTATAACCCAAACTAAAGGTATTGTGTTGTTATAACCCAAACTAAAGGTATTGTGTTGTTATAACCCAAACTAAAGGTATTGTGTTGTTCTAACCCAAACTAAAGGTATTATGTTGTTCTAACCCAAACTAAAGGTATTGTGTTGTTATAACCCAAACTAAAGGTATTGTGTTGTTATAACCCAAACTAAAGTTATTGTGTTGTTATAACCCAAACTAAAGTTATTGTGTTGTTATAACCCAAACTAAAGGTATTGTGTTGTTCTAACCCAAACTAAAGGTATTGTGTTGTTATAAGTGACAACTAAAGGTATTGTGTTGTTATAAGCGACAACTAAAGGTATTGTGTTGTTATAAGTGACAACCTAAGGTATTGTGTTGTTATAACCCAAACTAAAGGTTATAACTGTGGTCCTCTGTAGCTCAGCTGGTAGAGCACGGCGCTTGTAACGCCAAGGTAGTGGGTTCGATCCCCGGGACCACCCATACACAAAAAAAATGTATGCACGCATGACTGTAAGTCGCTTTGGATAAAAGCGTCTGCTAAATGGCATATTATTATTATTATTATTAAAGGTATTGTGTTGTTATAACCCAAACTAAAGGTATTGTGTTGTTATAACCCAAACTAAAGGTATTGTGTTGTTCTAACCCAAACTAAAGGTATTGTGTTGTTATAACCCAAACTAAAGGTATTGTGTTGTTATAACCCAAACTAAAGGTATTGTGTTGTTATAACCCAAACTAAATGTATTGTGTTGTTATAACCCAAACTAAAGGTATTGTGTTGTTATAACCGACAACTAAAGGTATTGTGTTGTTATAACCCAAACTAAAGGTATTGTGTTGTTATAACCCAAACTAAAGGTATTGTGTTGTTCTAACCCAAACTAAAGGTATTATGTTGTTCTAACCCAAACTAAAGGTATTGTGTTGTTATAACCCAAACTAAAGGTATTGTGTTGTTATAACCGACAACTAAAGGTATTGTGTTGTTATAACCCAAACTAAAGGTATTATGTTGTTATAACCGACAACTAAAGGTATTGTGTTGTTCTAACCCAAACTAAAGGTATTGTGTTGTTATAACCGACAACTAAAGGTATTTTGTTGTTCTAACCCAAACTAAAGGTATTGTGTTGTTATAACCGACAACTAAAGGTATTTTGTTGTTCTAACCCAAACTAAAGGTATTGTGTTGTTCTAACCCAAACTAAAGGTATTTTGTTGTTCTAACCCAAACTAAAGGTATTGTGTTGTTCTAACCCAAACTAAAGGTCTTGGAGAAAGGTAGATATAGTCATAGACTCCCTATAATAAGGTGATCATCGAGCCTACATCACTTTTACATCCTCTCCTAATAGGTTCTAACCCAAACTAAAGGTCTTGGAGAAAGGTAGATATAGTCATAGACTTCCAATAATAAGGTGATCATAGAGCCTACATCACTTTTACATCCTCTCCTAATAGGTTCTAACCCAAACTAAAGGTCTTGGAGAAAGGTAGATATAGTCATAGACTCCCTATAATAAGGTGATCATCGAGCCTACATCACGTTTACATCCTCTCCTAATAGGTTCTAACCCAAACTAAAGGTCTTGGAGAAAGGTAGATATAGTCATAGACTCCCTATAATAAGGTGATCATAGAGCCTACATCACGTTTACATCCTCCCCTAATAGGTTCTGCACACTGCATGTTGACATACAAGATGAGAGACACAGATAAATACGTAGATGGACAATTCATGAGGACCCGTAGTCCTATTCTGCAGCTGCTGTGGTTGTGGTGAGCTGTGGTCCAATCATGACGCAGCAGCTGGGGTTGTGGTGAGCTGTGGTCCAATCATGACGCAGCAGCTGTGGTTGTGGTGAGCTGTGGTCCAATCATGACGCAGCAGCTGGGGTTGTGGTGAGCTGTGGTCCAATCGTGACGCAGCAGCTGGGGTTGTGGTGAGCTGTGGTCCAATCGTGACGCAGCAGCTGGGGTGGTGGTGAGCTGTGGTCCAATCATGTGGTTGTCAGATAGGTTCTATAGGGAACACGTAGTTTTATGGTCTTATAATGAAGGATAAATTATGTTGTTGTACGCTGAAAGAGAGAGAGATGGAGATGGAGAATGGAGAGGAGAGAGGGAATAGTGTATGACCCTACCTCACACAGGAAGCGGCACAGGTCCTAATCCAGGGACTTGTCATCCCCCGTCTTAGATTACTGCAACTCACTCTTGGCTGGGCTCACCTCCTGTGCCATCAAACCCCTGGCAACTTATCCAGAACGCTGCAGCCCACCTGGTTTTCAACCTTCCCAAGTTCTCCCATGTCACCCTGCTCCTCCCACACTCCACTAGCTTCCAGTCGAAGCTCACATCCACTACAAGACCATGGTGCTTACCTACGGAGCAGCAAGAGGAACTGCCCCTCCCTACCTTCAGGCTATGCTCAAACCATACACCCCAACCTGAGCACTCCGTTCTGCCACCTCTGGTCTCTTGGCCCTCCCACCCCTACAGGAGGGCAGCTCCCGCTCAGCCCAGTCCAAGCTATTCTCTGTCCTGGCACCCCAATGGTGGAACCAGTCTCCACCTGAAGCTAGGATAGCAGAGTCCCTGCCCATCTTCCGAAAACACATGAAACCCTACCTCTTCAAAGATCTTCTTAAATAATCCCCCTCCTCCCCCCAAAATAAATAATAATAATAATAATAATAATAATAATAATACTGCTACTACTACTACTACTACTGCTACTACTACTACTACTACTACTACTACTACTACTACTACTACTACTACTACCACCACCACTACTACTACTACTACTACTACTACTACTACTACTGCTACTGCTACTACTACTACTGCTACAACTAATAATAATAATAATACTGCTACTACTACTTCTGCTACTACTAGTACTACTACTAGTAATAACAATAATAATAATAATAGCAATAGTAATAATAACAATAATACTAGTAATACTAATACTAGTAATAATAATACTAGTAGTAATACTCATAATAGTAATAATAATGCTAGCAATAATAATTACAATAATACTAGTCATAATAATAATACAAGTAATAATAATAATAGTAATAATAATAGCAATAATAATACTAGTAATAATAATACAAGTAATACTAATACTAGTAATAATAATACTAGTAATAATACTCATAATAATAATACTAGTAATGATACTAATAGTAATAGTAATAGTAATAATAATAGTAATAGTTATAATAATAATAATAATAATAATAATAATAATAATAATAATAATAATAATAATAATAATAATAATAATAATAATGGTAATAATAAGAATAAGAATAGTTTCCTGAGCCAACACTTGACTCCTCCCCCCTTCTTTTCTATCTCGGACTCTGATAGCTCCTTTATGGAGGGAAAATGTTCTTCCTATGACTATGTGGTTGGCCCACCCAGCTATCTTCAGATGAATGCACTCTGGATCAGAGAGTCTGCTAAAGAGAGGAAGAGAAGTGGGAAATGAAGGAGGAAGAGAAGGAGGAAATGAAGGAGGAAGAGAAGGAGGAAATGAAGGAGGAAGAGAAGGAGGAAATGAAGGAGGAAGAGAAGGAGGAAATGAAGGAGGAAGAGAAGGAGGAAATGAAGGAGGAAGAGAAGGAGGAAATGAAGGAGGAAGAGAAGGAGGAAATGAAGGCGGAAGAGGAGGAAATGAAGGAGGAAGAGAAGGAGGAAATGAAGGAGGAAGAGAAGGAGGAAATTAAGGAGGAAGAAAAGGAGGAAATGAAGGAGGAAGAGAGCAGATGGTAATAGTGGCTGAGGTGCCCTCTCATCACTCAGCTGGGTACACACACACACACACACACACACACACACACACACACACACACACACAAGTGCCATCAATCCCTCTCATCACTCAGTTGGGTACACACACACACACACACACACACACACACACACACACACACACACACACACACACACACAGTGCCATCAATCCCTCTCATCACTCAGTTGGGTACACACACACACACACACACACACACACACACACACACACACACACACAAGTGCCACCAATCCCTCCACTGGTTGTGTAATCTCCCCCTTCCTCCTCTCCTCCTCCTCTTCTTCTTCTAGCTCCACTCCACTCCACTCCACTCCACTCCGCTCCGCTCCACTCCACTCCACTCCACTCCACTCCACTCCACTCCACTCCACTCCACTCCACTCCACTCCTCCACTCCCTCCACTCCACTCCTCCCACTCCTCCACTCCACTCCCTCCACTCCACTCCACTCCACTCCACTCCACTCCACTCCACTCCACTCCACTCCACTCCACTCCACCCCACTCCGCTCCACTCCACTCCACTCCACTCCACTCCACCCCACTCCACTCCACTCCACTCCACTCCACTCCACTCCACTGCTAGACATTCCAAGCTTACCCGGGAGACCATACAACATATCCACATTGAAAAAAGACCCCATGTGGGAATGAAGACATCTCCCAACGTCCTGGGGACATTTTACATTTACATCTACGTCATTTAGCAGACGCTCTTATCCAGAGCGACTTACAAATTGGTACATTCACCTTATAGCCAGTGGGATAACCACTTTACAATATGTTTATTTTTATTATTTTTTGGGAGGTGGGGGTAGAAGGATTACTTTATCCTATCCCAGGTATTCCATGAACAAACGTAGAATATTGAAGTCTATCTGGTGTGATCTCGCTGATCCCAGAGGTCCCTGGCCATCCCAGCCAGCACTTACATAGATGACGCACTGAGTTGGTGTGTCTGGAAGTGTGTTTTCTCTTTTACATGAAACCCAACAGCAACTACAACCCTCCCTTTACTACCTCTCTCCCCCTGTTTCTGCCCTCCCTCCTCTTCCCCCCGCACTGAGTTGGTGTGTCTGGAAGTGTGTTTTTCTCTTTTTACATGAAACCCAACAGCAACTACAACCCTCCCTCTACTACCTCTCTCCCCCTGTTTCTGCCCTCCCTCCCTCTTCCTCCCCACCCCCTTCACCCCCCCCGCACTGAGTTGGTGTGTTGAAGTGTGTTTTTCTCTTTTACATGACCAACGCAACTACAACCCTCCCTCTACTACCTCTCTCCCCCTGTTTCTGCCCTCCCTCCCTCCCTCTTCCTCCCCACCCCCTTCACCTCCCCACCTCCCTCCCCCCAGTCTTCAAGCACAGATAGATAGTCTGTAAGGTGAGGGATCCAGAACAGATCCTTGTGAATGGTTTTATTCTACTCAGAATCTCTACAGAGGAAAAACCAGTGCACTGTATACACAGCTCCTTGTGAAATCCACACAAAAAAAATATCCTTTTGACTCTTTATATTATAATTCTCATGTATTTGAATATGAATTTACAAGCAATGTATTACAGGTGTCTAATAATCAAAATAGTTCCTTAGTCTTTTGAGGAATTATTATCGTTATTTTAAAAAAAAGCATCTATTCTTACAGCAAACAATGAAAGAAAGAGGTTGTCGTTTCTTTGGAGGGGGGTTCGCAGAATCAGAGAAAGGGTTAGTTCACACAGGTCAACTTCCTGGTTACACAGGTCAACTTCCTGGTTACACAGGTCAACTTCCTGGTTACACATGTCAACTTCCTGGTTACAGGTGAAGGGTAAGGAAGAAAAGCAGAGCTGGTGATATCGTCACCTGCCATTGGGGGAGGAGCAAGGATGTCCACCTTACCTGGCAAAGCCCTGACCCCTGACGCCATTGGCTGAACGAATGGAGATAGTGACCCCATCAGCCAATTGGGTTGCAGGTCGGTCCAGGGTCAAAGCTTTGCCTTCTCCCCAAAACAGCATCATCATCATCATCATCACCATTATAATCTTCATCTTCAAATTGTTGAACAAAGTTCATGTTCTGTCATATGTATTTTATACAACTCTTCATCACCACCACCACCATCATCATCATCATCAATCGTCATTACACCCGTTACAAAGCATCAGTGATCATAACATTAGAAAGGAAAACAGTAAAAGTGTTTACATCAGGGTTGCATGCCATTACCTCATTATTTATCATAATTTTAAATGTCATTTAAATACATCTGCCATTAAAAGAGCAGGAGGGTTTTTATCACAACAAGGGTGTGAAAGACAAAGACGGCATCAAGTTTTTTTTAGAAATAAAACAACAGTTTCTTGAAAAAAGTTGAGATAAAACGAGACCAAAAACCCCCAAAAAATAAAATAAAAATATGTGTTTTTCTTACGAGTTCATTAGATGCCATTAAAGTGTTTTGGAGAGAGCTTGATATTTTACATGTGCATAATGCCAACTTGTCAGCCCCATTCAAGCAGCATAGTGGAAGATACATATGATTAATAATAATAATAATAATATGCAGAGCAGGATGCAAAAGAAGAACAGATGACGGAGGAGTAAGGGAGGAGGAGGAGGAGGAGGAGGAGGAGGAGGAGGAGGAGGGGGAGGGGCTGGTCAACGGTGGGTAAGCTGAAGGGACTACTGCAGGGGGGAGCGAGAGAAAGAAAGAGAGAGAGAACGAGAGAAAGAGAGAGACACAGAGAGAGAGAGAGAGAGAGAGAGAGAGAGAGAGAGAGAGAGAGAGAGAGAGAGAGAGAGAGAGAGAGAGAGAGAGAGAGCGAGAGAGACAGAGGCGGAGGGGAGACTAATACCGCAGCATGCGAGTCTGCAGTCTGCATCCATTACAGTGATATGACAGTGTGTGTGTGAGCTGCAGCTCTGCAACCGCTGCTATACTGCAGTGTTCTGCCAATCACCAGAGAGAGAGAGAGGAGAGAGAGAGAGAGAGAGAGAGAGAGAGAGAGAGAGAGAGAGAGAGAGAGAGAGAGAGAGACAGAGAGAGAGAGAGAGAGAGAACAGAGAGAGACAGAGAGAGACAGAGAGAGAGAGAGAGAGAGAGAGAGAGAGAGTTCCGTTATTCCATTATATTACGAGTTCCGTGAAAGCTGTTCCAAACGTTTCCGTGACGACCGACCGACCGACCGACCGTCACCCATCATATGTATTAGTAACGTGTTCCGTTTTAGAGAAGGGGCGCTCTGCCTCGCCTTGACATGTAACGGGAGAGAGACCAGCAGCCCTTTTACTACACGGTCTGATCAACTCCCAACACATCCCACCCCCCATCCCTGCCCCTCACCTCTTATCCACCCCTCTCTCTCTCTCTCTCTCTCTCTCTCTCTCTCTCTCTCTCTCTCTCTCTCTCTCTCTCTCTCTCTCTCTCTCTCTCTCTCTCTCCTTGTAACAGGTGGGCAGAGCACAGCACTGGAAGACCTTTGGACTTTAGTAAACATGTGGAGACGATAAGGAGAAGCCGCCCCGGTGAACGTGCGTCACGCCACCGTAAACGGGACGTACCGGGCAGTAGCTTTCTGGCGGGGATGTAGTAGTAGTGATGTAGTAGTTTGGATGTAGTTGGTGTAGTTGGTGTGTTTTGCGTCGCTACAGTTGAAACACACAAAACCAATCCTGAGGTATTTGATTTTGATACAATTAAAAAATCAATCAATCAAAAGTCACATGAGCTTCTGAGAGGGTTTTGATGTACAGTGTGATGCTACATAGGTGTGTGTGTGTGTGAGTGTGTGTGTGTGTGTGTGTGTGTGTGTGTGTGTGTGTTTGTGTGTGTGTGTGTGTGTGTGTGTGTGTGTGTGTGTGTATGTGTGTGTGTGTGTGTGTGTGTGTGTGTGTGCATCTGCGTATGGTGTGTACGTGTAGATATATATCTGCGTATCTTAGTTGTGTGTTTGCGTTTGCGTGTGTGTGGTTCATGTTGAAACCGTCACAGGAAAACACAACGCGTAAATGAGTGGTAAAGACTTCGAGCTTACCCAAGGTTTTACATGCTCTTACCAGACGGACAGACAGACACAGAGAGAGATGACTGATGAAGACAGTAGAGTGACAGATCCTTCCCCCCCCAGACACACACACACGCACGCCGCAAACACACACACACACACACACACACACACACACACACACACACCCCCCAAGGTTTCTACAGCAGTTCTCAGTCCAGGGGTGGGGAGACAGACAGAGAAAGAGGACTGACCACCTGACACACAAAAAAATTAAAAGTTCAATTACAAAAAAAAAAAGTCGTCATCCTCTCATTGCGTACGACATGTTGTCATGACGATTCGTAAGTACCCTGTTTTCGAAAGGGAGAAATGAACAACAGAAGAAGAAAAAAAACAACGCCAGCTCTGTCCGGTGGCGAGCGAGAGAAGTGGAGCGGCAGCGTGAGGAGGCGAGAGTTTCGGGCCGCCCGTCGGTTGGTCTCTCGCTCTCTGGCACCCCCTTTTTTGAGGGGAGACGAAGCAGGGATCCAAACTGTTTCTAAACTCAGGTCAGTTTTCAGATTTGCAGGTTCATCCACCTTGATAGTCAGCAAGACATAGTCCCCCCCACCCTTTAGTAACGAAGTGGTGCCAGCAGCCACAGCCTGAAAATACCACATGCTAAATAATATACTACTCCCACCTGAGTGGATCTCAAAACATTATTAGTGCTTCTTCTAAAGATAGAGAGAGGGCAAGAATCAGAAATAAAGGTTATTGTGCTACCAAATAAGATGAACACTGACCATCTAGTATAGTGAGGGTCCCCAGTGACAGGGTCCCTTCAAAATCTTATAGTTTAAGAGAATAAAAAAGTAAGGTTGCTATATTTTCTAGGTGGAGTCACTAATGAAATAGCCAGAATCCCTCGCCGGCAGGGTTTACCTGTTCACCTGTAAACACAGTTTATAAACTACAACTCCCACAGTTTATAAACTACAAAATCCCACAGCCCTTTCTGACCTAGCATAACCCACACCTTCAGCAGTCCTTCCTAGTCCAACACGCTCTAAACCAAACCTACACAGTAGCCCTATAGCTCTATCCAGCCACACAGAGCTCTCACTAACCTAGCTCTATCCAGCCACACAGAGCTCTCACTAACCTAGCTCTATCCAGCCACACAGAGCCCTCACTAACCTAGCTCTATCCAGCCACACAGAGCCCTCACTAACCTAGCTCTATCCAGCCACACAGAGCTCTCACTAACCTAGCTCTATCCAGCCTCACAGAGCTCTCACTAACCTAGCGCTATCCAGCCACACAGAGCTCTCACTAACCTAGCTCTATCCAGCCACACAGAGCTCTCACTAACCTAGCTCTATCCAGCCACACAGAGCTCTCACTAACCTAGCTCTATCCAGCCACACAGAGCCCTCACTAACCTAGCTCTATCCAGCCACACAGAGCTCTCACTAACCTAGCTCTATCCAGCCACACAGAGCTCTCACTAACCTAGCTCTATCCAGCCACACAGAGCTCTCACTAACCTAGCTCTATCCAGCCACACACAGCCCTCACTAACCTAGCTCTATCCAGCCACACAGAGCCCTCACTAACCTAGCTCTATCCAGCCACACACAGCCCTCACTAACCTAGCTCTATCCAGCCACACAGAGCTCTCACTAACCTAGCTCTATCCAGCGACACACAGCTCCCACTAAGCTAGCTATCCAGCCCTTCCCTAGACCTCTCTCTTGTCTCTCCTCTTCTCTCTCTCTCTCTCTCTCTCTCTCTCTCTCTCTCTCTCTCTCTCTCTCTCTCTCTCTCTCTCTCTCTCTCTCTCTCTCTCTCTCTCTCTCTCTCTCTCTCTCTCTCTCTCTCGTCTCTCCTCTCTCTCTCGTCTCTTCTCTTCTCTCTCGTCTCTCCTCTTCTCTCTCTCTCTCTTGTCCTCTCTCCCTGCCAGATATGCTGGTGGCCATATTTGTCTTGATAAGAGGCGTAGTGGCCACATCAAACACCTACCATCTGTCAGGCTGTCTGTCTCCCCCTGTCCTCCCCCCTCCTCTCCTCTCCTCTCCTCTCCTCTCCTCTCCTCTCCTCTCCTCTCCTCTCCTCTCCTCTCCTCTCCTCTCCTCTCCTCTCCTCTCCTCTCCTCTCCTCTCCTCTCCTATCCCCTCCTCTCCTCTCTCTGTCAGGTTGTCTGTCTCCTCTCCTCTCCTTCCTCCCTGTCTCTCTCTCCTGATTCCTCCTCCTCCCTGTCTCTCTCTCCTGATTCCTCCTCCTCCCTGTCTCTCTCTCCTGATTCCTCCTCCTCCCTATCTCTCTCTCTCTCCTGATTCTTCTTCCTCCCTGTCTCTCTCTCCTGATTCCTCTTCCTACCTGTCTCTCTCTCCTGATTCCTCTTCCTCCTCCCTGTCTCTCTCTCCTGATTCCTCCTCCTCATCCCTGTCTCTCTCTCCTGATTCCTCTTCCTCCCTGTCTCTCTCTCCTGATTCCTCCTCCTCCCTGTCTCTCTCTCCTGATTCCTCCTCCTCCCTATCTCTCTCTCTCTCCTGATTCCTTCTCTGAGGTCTGTCTATCCTTCGTTCCCTCAACCCCTGCCCTGTCTGTCTATCTGTCCATGAATCAGGGGAGTCATGTCATCAACCCCGTGGGAAGCCAAAACCCCTTGCTTACAAGGAGAGAAGGAACAGTGAGATCAGTAAAGAGAGAGAGAGCTTGAACTCCCCTGGTACTTATTCTAGGTTTAAAGATGTAGTAGTAATAGTAGTAGTAGTAGTAGAAGAAGAAGTGTGTCTATGGCATCCTAAGTGGATATTAGATAGTTTGAAACTATAATACAACAAAGCAGAGAGACTTCATAATAACCCTAATAATAATAATAATAATAACCCTTAATAATAATAATAGTTATTTAAACGTCTGACTCCAGACTGGGTATTTTCTTATAAACCCGTCTATTGCTGAACTGGGCTGAGTTTAGCATCCCCCGCGGGGCGGCTGAGTATGCACTCGTCTTATTGGCTACATAAGGCATCACATGCTCTGTAATGTACATGTCATTAGCTGGTATCCGGCCTCCGTCCCGGGAGCAGTAGGAAGCGGTGGACTTGACAGAGGATCTCAGATTGTTCTCGTTGCGTTGCGATGAAGACGTTTTGAGCCCTCCTCCTCCCAGCTGTTTGTAAATGTCGGAGTAGCTACGTCCGTGGACGAGGCGCGTGTCGTCCCTCAGCGAAGCCGCCATGAAGGGGTTGTCGGAACCGTGATCGGGGTACAGCGACCGGCTCCGCTTGCCCTCCTCCAGGGTGAACAGCGTGGACCTGGAGCCGGACAGCTTGTCTGCCTGGCGGACGCTGAACAGGTTAGCATAGGGGGAATCATCCAGGAAGCAGCGCTCTTTCTCCTTGAGGCTGACGGAGCGTGCGGGCCGCCCCAGGTCCACCTCTTTGGGCTTCTCCAGCACGATGTTGTCAAAGGAGTGCTGGCGGGACAGACGCAGCCTGTTCCTCTTCTGGACGTGCGGGCCGTCCGTCTGAGGCCAGTAGTGGCCGAACATCTCGTCCCGGTGTTGCATATTCCGGTTGGTCAGCATGGCGTCCTGGAGCAGCTGGTCTTCGCTGATGTCGTAGAGGTTAGCGGTGTGGAGGCATGCCTCGCAGCGGTTGTAGGGCGAGCGGGCAGCGGCGGCGGCGGCGGCGGCAGAAGCAGTGTTTGTGGGCGTGAAGTGACCCGGGGTGTAGCTGCTGCCGGTGGGGAACTTGGACAGACAGGAGCGGCAGTGGGTCTGTTTGTAGCGGTCGTTGTTCTCGTGAGGCGACAGGGACAGGCTCTTATCGTTATTAACGCCGTAGTGTTTGGAGTAGGCCGAGTCCGGGAGCAGGTCAACGTCCGTGTGGCGCAGTGGGGACGAGTTGAGGTGGATGATTGGCTGGTCCTGACACTTCCTGTAGTTGTCGTTGTGGTCGGAGTAGATCTCTGGGTAGTCCAGGTCGTCGTCGGCGGCCAGGCCGCGGCTCTCGCGGTAGTGTAAGGGGTCCGAGTGGAGATTGAGCTCTCTGTCCGAGTCTATGGTGTAGATTTTCCCCTGTCCCTGTGTCTGTCCCTGCGGTCCCACCCCCCCTCCCACTCCGCTGCCCTGCTTAGTCTTTAAGTAGGACAGCTCTACCTCGCTGCAGTCCCTGGGGTATTTCGATGGCAACTGTCTTTTTTTTAATCCGTCCTTGTTCTTCGGGTGCTTGTTGTTCTCCGGGTCCTGATACGAACCGGCTCCTCGGCTGGAGCAGTCGGAGATGTCCGAGTGAGCGGCGTCCTCCGGCAGGTAGCGCTGGGTCTTCATGGACACGCGGGGGTCGGGGGACAGCATGTCGGGGACCGGGACACCCGGACCCTGCCGCAGGGTGTCCACCGACTTCTTCCACAGGCCCCTGGGCTTGGCGTTGGTCTGGGCGGAGTCCGCGCTCACCGCCACCTCCACGGAGTTGGGGTTTGACTCGTTGAGGGTCAGAGGGTGCTGTCCGCCCTGGAAGATGTAGTTATTCAGGTGGTCTTTGTGTCGGTTGGCCAGGTAGGCCTGGAGGTCGCCTGTATCGCCGTAGATCACCTCTTTAGGGGCGTAGCTTCGATTGTCGGCGTAGATGAAGTTACCTTAAAACGAAGAAGAACCATCCTCAATGATTTTTTAAAAAATGCATTGTATCCACAATGTGTGGTTGTATCGTGTTTGTAAATTGTCAAATAAATCAAAACAAAATCAAAAACCTTTCTCCGCCATCATGTCCATGATCATGGGCCCCGCCGAGTGCATGAACTCAGCCGCCCGCTTGGGGGAGTTGATCCTGGAAGCAGACAGGTTGGACATGTTGGTCATCTGCTTGGCTGACTTGATGAGCTTCAACATGTTGGCCTGAGGGCTAAAGTCCAGGTCCGACTTCTTTTTCATGTCGATGTGGACGCCGTGGATACAACTCCAAATCCCCTACAGAGAGAGAGAGAGAGAGGGGGGAGGGGAGGAGAGAAAGGGTGGGTGGGAAAGAGGCAGGGAGGAGAGATGAAGAGCGAGAGGAGGGAAGGGGGGAGGAGAGAGAGAAAGAGGTAAAAAGAGAGAGAGAGAGAGAGAGAGAGAGAGAGAGAGAGAGACAGGAGAGAGAGAGAGAGAGAGAGAGAGAGAGAGAGAGAGAGAGACAGAGAGAGAGAGAGACAGAGAGAGAGAGAGACAGAGAGAGAGCGATTACCATCCATGGATCATCATTTGAAGTATAACTGTTGTCTAAAACTCTATGGCTTCTGGCAACTATGACCCATTTATTCCCCTTCCCAGTAAAGCTTTATTCATCTGGATCACATTAGTATCGACTGACTCAGCATCTGAGAAACCATCTAAAAGAGTATTACTGCGTCCCCAAATGGCACCCCATTCCCTATATAGTGCACTACTTTTTTTTACCAGAGCACTATGGGGTAGTGCACTATACAGGGAATAGGGTGCCATTTGGAATGCAGAATATATATATCTCCCAGTATTCCACTCCAGCCATTCATCATTCTTATTAGAGAGATGCTTTAACAGATGCAGGAAAATACAGTCGATGTCCAGAAGCTTTTTTTTTCATTTCTCTGAAACATTTAACATAATGACTTAGATAGCATTCCAAACCATATTAGTATTATTAATATTATATATACCCAGAAAGGTACTGCGGAGGGAGACTATGACTTCATGGTTAGGTCAATGCAAACACACCGCTGCCTCCGAAAACATTAAAACACATTAAGGCCTAGATTCAATCAGATCAAGAGTTAACCCGGCGAGAGCCGACACCGCACAGCTGATGGTTTTTTGGCGGCGTCGGAGGTGGAACCGCGTTGGAGCCCTTCAAATTGGTGAGCAGCTGCTCTTGTGATGTCACGAAGCCACACCTTCCCCCTTCCCGTTAGAAGTTTTAGAAAGAGAAAACGTAGCATAATATAGAAATAACGACGCTCAAATAAATTAAAAAAATCATTCAACTAAATAAAGAGGATTTTATATCGTCCTAATGGAGGTGTAGATTAAATTTACATTTTATTCATTTAGCAGATGCTCCTATCCAGAGCGACTTACAGTTAATTTTTTATTTTTCATACTGGCCCCCCATGGGAATCGAACCCACAACCCTGGCGTTACAAACGCCATGCTCTACCAACTGAGCTACATCCCTGCTGGCCATTCCCTCCCCTACCCTGGGGCCAATTGTGTGCCGCCCCATGGGGTCTCCCGGTCACGGCCGGCTACGACAGAGCCTGGATTCGAACCAGGATCTCTAGTGGCACAGCTAGCACTGCGATGCAGTGCCTTAGACCACTGCGCCACAAAGATTACATCACTTTCCTGTGTTCCAACTGGTTAACAAGGCTGCGTGGGATATTCTCTCCATGCGTCTCCGTGTAACGGCCTCTTCAGGTGTAACGCCAGGAGACGCTTGTTGATTTGGATTCAGCTCTAACAAAGTTCCACCTCAGACTCTGTAAAAACATCAGCTGTGCAGATATTCGGCTGAAGCGGACGTGATTGAATCGGGCCCCTAAGACTGAGTCCCAAAAATGACCCCCTATTCATTAAAACGATTCAGGGAGAGAGTGGGGAGATAGTGGGCAGCCCAAAATGACCCCCTATTCATTAAAACGATACAGGGAGATAGTGGAGAGATAGTGGGGAGAGAGAGGGAGACTGGCACCCTATTCCCTATATAGTGCACTACTTTAGACCAGAGAACGGCACCCTATTCCCTATATAGTGCACTACTTTAGACCAGAGAATGACACCCTATTCCCTATATAGTGCACTATACTTTTTATCAGAGCCTTAATTATATGGAATAGGGTGGCATTGACCAGAGCCTTAATTATATGGAATAGGGTTCATTGACCAGACCCTTAATTATATGGAATAGGGTTCATTGACCAGAGTCTTAATTATATGGAATAGGGTCCATTGACCAGAGCCTTAATCATATGGAATAGGGTGGCATTGACCAGAGTCTTAATTATATGGAATAGGGTGGCATTGACCAGAGTCTTAATTATATGGAATAGGGTTAATTTACCAGAGCCTTAATTATATGGAATAGGGTTCATTGACCAGAGTCTTAATTATATGGAATAAGGTGGCATTGACCAGAGTCTTAATTATATGGAATAGGGTGGCATTGACCAGAGTCTTAATTATATGGAATAGGGTGGCATTGACCAGAGTCTTAATTATATGGAATAGGGTGGCATTGACCAGAGTCTTAAATATATGGAATAGGGTGGCATTGACCAGAGTCTTAATTATATGGAATAGGGTGGCATTGACCATAGTCTTAAATACATGGAATAGGGTGGCATTGACCAGAGTCTTAATTATATGGAATAGGGTGGCATTGACCAGAGTCTTAATTATATGGAATAGGGTGGCATTGACCAGAGTCTTAAATATATGGAATAGGGTGGCATTGACCAGAGTCTTAATTATATGGAATAGGGTGGCATTGACCATAGTCTTAAATACATGGAATAGGGTGGCATTGACCATAGTCTTAAATACATGGAATAGGGTGGCATTGACCAGAGTCTTAAATATATGGAATAGGGTGGCATTGACCAGAGTCTTAAATATATGGAATAGGGTTCATTGACCATAGTCTTAAATACATGGAATAGGGTGGCATTGACCATAGTCTTAAATACATGGAATAGGGTGGCATTGACCATAGTCTTAATTATATGGAATAGGGTGGCATTGACCAGAGCCTTAAATATATGGAATAGGGTGGCATTGACCAGAGTCTTAAATATATGGAATAGGGTGGCATTGACCATAGTCTTAATTACATGGAATAGGGTGGCATTGACCATAGTCTTAAATACATGGAATAGGGTGGCATTGACCATAGTCTTAATTATATGGAATAGGGTGGCATTGACCAGAGTCTTAAATATATGGAATAGGGTGGCATTGACCAGAGTCTTAAATACATGGAATAGGGTGGCATTGACCAGAGTCTTAATTATATGGAATAGGGTGGCATTGACCAGAGTCTTAAATACATGGAATAGGGTGGCATTGACCATAGTCTTAAATACATGGAATAGGGTGGCATTGACCAGAGTCTTAAATATATGGAATAGGGTGGCATTGACCAGAGTCTTAAATATATGGAATAGGGTGGCATTGACCAGAGTCTTAAATATATGGAATAGGGTGGCATTGACCAGAGTCTTAAATATATGGAATAGGGTTCATTGACCAGAGTCTTAAATATATGGAATAGGGTGGCATTGACCAGAGTCTTAAATATATGGAATAGGGTTCATTGACCAGAGTCTTAAATATATGGAATAGGGTGGCATTGACCAGAGTCTTAAATATATGGAATAGGGTGGCATTGACCAGAGTCTTAAATATATGGAATAGGGTGGCATTGACCAGAGGCATTTTGGATGCTACTTAAAATGCATGTAGTAAATCTGATGAGTTAGACCAGTGACCTTTCAGTGACCTTTCAGAGCATGATGGGAATATTATGACAGCTGGGGACATTACTGGTATTATTTAACCTTTATTAAACCAGGAAGTCCCATTGAGGTCAGAAAACAAGGGAGGACCGTAAAAGAGATGGTATACAGTGGCTTGCGAAAGTATTCACCCCCCTTGGCATTTTTCCTATTTTGTTGCCTTACAACCTGGAATTAACAAGAAATAAGACAAAAAAAAACAGAAAACTTGAGCGTGCATAACTATTCACCACCCAAAGTCAATACTTTGTAGAGCCACCTTTTGCAGAAATTACAGCTGCAAGTCTCTTGGGGTATGTCTCTATAAGCTTGGCACATCTAGCCACTGGGATTTTTGCCCATTCTTCAAGGCAAAACTGCTCCAGCTCCTTCAAGTTGGATGGGTTCTGCTGGTGTACAGCAATCTTTAAGTCATACCACAGATTCTCAATTGGATTGAGGTCTGGGCTTTGACTAGGCCATTCCAAGACATTTAAATGTTTGCCCTTAAACCACTCGAGTGTTGCTTTAGCAGTATGCTTAGGGTCACATACACCCCATATGTAAATCTGTGTTGTTGTTTTTATCGCACTGCTTTGCTTTATCTTGGCCAGGTCGCAGTTGTAAATGAGAACTTGTTCTCAACTGGCTTACCTGGTTAAGTAAAGGTGAAATAAAAAAATACTGTCCTGCTGGAAGGTGAACCTCCGTCCCAGTCTCAAATCTCTGGAAGACTGAAACAGGTTTCTCTCAAGAATTTCCCTGTATTTAGCTCCATCCATCATTCCTTCAATTCTGACCAGTTTCCCAGTCCCTGCCGATGAAAAACATCCCCACAGCATGATGCTGCCACCACCATGCTTCACTGTGGGGATGGTGTTCTCGGGGTGACGAGAGGTGTTGGGTTTGCGCCAGACATAAAGTTTTCCTTGAAGGCCAAAAAGTTTTAGTCTCATCTGACCAGAGTACCTTCTTTCATATGTTTGGGGAGTCTCCCACATGCCTTTTGGCGAACACCAAACGTGTTTGCTTATTGTTTTCTTTAAGCAATGGCTTTTTTCTGGCCACTCTTCCGTAAAGCCCAGCTCTGTGGAGTGTACGGCTTAAAGTGGTCCCATGGGCAGATACTCCAATCTCCGCTGTGGAGCTTTGCAGCTCCTTCAGGGTTATCTTTGGTCTCTTTGTTGCCTCTCTGATTAATGCCCTCCTTGCCTGGTCCGTGAGTTTTGGTGGGCGGCCCTCTCTTGGCAGGTTTATTGTGGTGCCATATTCTTTCCATTTTTTTATAATGGATTTAATGGTGCTCCGTGGGATGTTCAAAGTTTCAGATATTTTTTTATAACCCAACCCTGATCTGTACTTCTCACACAACTTTGTCCCTGACCTGTTTGGAGAGCTCATTGGTCTTCATGGTGCCGCTTGCTTGGTGGTGCCCCTTTCTTAGTGGTGTTGCAGACTCTGAGGCCCCACATACCCCAACCTAGTGCCCCCACATACCCCAACCTAGTGCCCCCACATACCCCAACCTAGTGCCCCCAAATACCCAAACCTAGTGCCCCCACATACCCCAACCTAGTGCCGCCAAATACCCCAACCTAGTGCCCCCACATACCCCAACCTAGTGCCCCCCACATACCCCAACCTAGTGCCCCCCACATACCCCAACCTAGTGCCCCCAAATACCCCAACCTAGTGCCCCCACATACCCCAACCTAGTGCCCCCAAATACCCCAACCTAGTGCCCCCACATACCCCAACCTAGTGCCCCCCACATACCCCAACCTAGTGCCCCCCACATACCCCAACCTAGTGCCCCCCAAATACCCCAACCTAGTGCCCCCACATACCCCAACCTAGTGCCCCAAATACCCCAACCTAGTGCCCCCACATACCCCAACCTAGTGCCCCCACATACCCCAACCTAGTGCCCCCACATACCCCAACGTAGTGCCCACATACACCCATAATAAGCCCATACAACCCCCCTACCCCCTCTCCTCTACCCCCTACCCCCTACACCCTAACCCCTACCCCCTAACCCCTAACCCCTACCCCCTAACCCCCTAACCCCCTACCCCCTACCCCTAACCCCTAACTCCTACCCCCTAACCCCTACCCCACCTACCCCCTACCCCCCTACACCCTACCACCCTAACCCCACCCCCTACCCCCCTAACCCCCTACCCCCTACCCCCTAACCCCCTACCCCCTACCCCCTACACCCCTACCCCCTAACCCCTACCCCCACCCCCTACCCCCTACCCCCTACCCCCCTAACCCCCACACCCTAACCCCCTACCCCCTACACCCCTAACCCCTACACCCTAACCACTACACCCTACCCCCTAAACCCTACCCCTAACCCCTAACCCCTACACCCTAACCACTACACCCTACCCCCTAACCCCTACCCCCTAACCCCCAGTCTTACCCTGCTGATAGAGAAGAGTAGACCTGGTGTTCCTGTACAGACTCCAGTGAAACAGTATCTCAACCTCCAGTAGAAGAGATGTTCCGATATGAAGGTGATGAGAGACAGTCCCATTGCGGTAGCCAGCATGTAGAACACCCCGGCCATGTTGTCTATATCCAGCTGACTGGACATAACCTCGTTCTTCTCATGGTGACAAATGCCCGTTAGCCACTGAGCTTCCAGCTCCTCCATCTCACCTGGAGAGAGAGAGAGAGAGAGGAGAGAGAGAGAGAAAGAGGGAGGGAGGAAGGGAGAGGGAAAGAGAGAGAGAGAGAGAGAGAGAGAGAGAGAGAGAGAGAGAGAGAGAGAGAGAGAGAGAGAGAGAGAGAGAGAGAGAGAGAGAGAGAGAGAGAGAGAGAGAGAGAGAGGGAGGGAGGGAGGGAGGGAGAGAGAGAGAGAGAGAGAGAGAGAGAGAGAGAGAGAGAGAGAGAGAGAGAGAGAGAGAGAGAGAGAGAGGGTGAGAGAGAGGGGAGAGGGTGAGAGAGAGAGGAGAGAAGTGAGAGGGCGGGAGGGAGAGGGGAGAGAGAGAGAGAGACAGAGAGAGAGACAGAGAGAGAGAGAGAGAGAGAGAGAGAGAGAGAGAGAGAGAGGGAGGGAGGGAGGGAGGGAGGGAGGGAGGGAGGGAGGGAGGGAGGGAGGGAGGGAGGGAGGGAGAGGGAGAGAGAGAGAGAGAGAGAGAGAGAGAGAGAGAGAGAGAGAGAGAGAGAGAGAGAGAGAGAGAGAGAGAGAGAGAGAGAGAGGGGGGGGAGGAGAGGGAGGGAGGAGGGAGGAGGGAGGGAGGGAGGGAGAGGGAGGGAGGAGGGAGGGAGGGAGGGAGAGAGAGAGAGAGAGAGGGAGGGAAGGGAGAGGGAGGAGGGAGAGGGAGGGAGGAGGGAAAGAGGAGGGAGAGAGAGGGAGGGAGGGAGGGAGAGAGAGGGAGGGAGAGAGAGGGAAGGGAGGAGGGAGGGGAGAGGGAGGGAGGGAGGGAGGAGGGGGAGAGAGAGAGAGGGAGGGAGAGAGGGGGAGATAGAGGGAGGGAGGGAGGGCACATGTAGAACACTCCGGCCATGTTGAGAGGGGGGAGGAGAGAGGGAGGGAGGGAGGGAGAGAGGGAGGGAGAGAGAGAGAGAGGGAGGGAGGGAGGGAGGGAGGGAGGGAGGGAGGGAGGGAGGGAGGGAGGGAGGGAGGGAGGGAGGGAGGGAGGGAGGGAGGGAGAGAGGGAGGGAGGAGAGGGGGAAGGGAGGAGGGAGAGAGGGAGGGGGAGGAGGGAGAGAGAGAGAGGAGAGAGAGGGAGGGAGAGAGAGGAGAGAGGAGGGAGGGAGGGAGGAGGGAGGGAGGGAGGGAGGGAGGGAGGGAGGGAGGGAGGGAGGGAGGAGGGAGGGAGGGAGGGAGGGAGGGAGGGAGGGAGGGAGGGAGGGGGAGAAAGAGAGGGGGAGGGAGAGAAAGAGAGAAAGAAAGGGAGGGAGAGAGAGAGGGGAGAGAGGAGAAAAAGAGATAGAGCGAGGGAGGGAGAGAGCAGCAGAAAAAGGGAGGCAGAGATAGAAACATATCATTCACTTCCTCCTCCTCCTCCTCCTCCTCCTCCTCCTCCTCCTCCTCCTCCTCCTCTCTCTGACATTTAAAGTCCCATTAATGTAATGGCATTACTGTCATTCAGCTTGGGTAAGCCTGCGCCGTGTGTGTGTGTGTGTGTGTGTGTGTGTGTGTGTGTGTATAAAAGGTTAAATACCACTGTGTTTACCATACCTCCAGGAGTTGTACAAACACTTGACATCACTAACCACATTATACACACAGCGAGGAGAACGTCAGCCTGTGGCCCAAGTGGCTCCCTCTTCCCCTATATAGTGCACTACTTTTGACCAGAGCTTTATGGCTAGGGGACTAAATATGGAATAGGGCCTGAACTGATTTGTTCCTCATTACAGAAGAGCCCAAGACAGGTTAACTAAGGGGAGATATAAGCCCCTTTCTGAGACGCCCGTTTTCTTAAGCG
>NC_059197.1:51503280-51505780 GCF_020615455.1 Coregonus clupeaformis | reverse complement strand
AAACAGAGAGAAACAGAGAGAAAAACAGAGAGAAACAGAGAGGGAAACAGAGAGAGAAACAGAGAGAGAAACAGAGAGAGAAACAGAGAGAGAAACAGAGAGAGAAACAGAGAGAGAAACAGAGAGAGAAACAGAGAGAGAAACAGAGAGAGAAACAGAGAGAGAGAAACAGAGAGAGAAACAGAGAGAGAAACAGAGAGAGAAACAGAGAGAGAGAGAAACAGAGAGAAACAGAGAGAGAAACAGAGAGAGAGAGAAACAGAGAGAGAAACAGAGAGAGAAACAGAGAGAAACAGAGAGAGAAACAGAGAGAGAAACAGAGAGAGAAACAGAGAGAGAAACAGAGAGAGAAACAGAGAGAAACAGAGAAACAGAGAGAAACAGAGAGAGAAACAGAGAGAGAAACAGAGAGAGAAACAGAGAGAGAAACAGAGAGAGAAACAGAGAGAGAAACAGAGAGAGAAACAGAGAGAGAAACAGAGAGAGAAACAGAGAAAACAGAGAGAAACAGAGAGAGAAACAGAGAGAGACGAGAGAAACAGAGAGAGAAACAGAGAGAGAAACAGAGAGAGAAACAGAGAGAGAAACAGAGAGAAACAGAGAGAGAAACAGAGAGAGAAACAGAGAGAGAAACAGAGAGAGAAACAGAGAGAGAAACAGAGAGAGAAACAGAGAGAGAAACAGAGAGAGAAACAGAGAGAGAGAGAAACAGAGAGAGAAACAGAGAGAGAAACAGAGAGAGAAACAGAGAGAGAAACAGAGAGAGAAACAGAGAGAGAAACAGAGAGAGAAACAGAGAGAGAGAGAAACAGAGAGAGAAACAGAGAGAGAAACAGAGAGAGAGAAACAGAGAGAGAAACAGAGAGAGAGAGAAACAGAGAGAGAAATAGAGAGAGAAACAGAGAGAGAAACAGAGAGAGAAACAGAGAGAGAAACAGAGAGAGAAACAGAGAGAGAAACAGAGAGAGAGAAACAGAGAGAAACAGAGAGAGAGAGAAACAGAGAGAAACAGAGAGAGAAACAGAGAGAGAAACAGAGAGAGAAACAGAGAGAGAAACAGAGAGAAACAGAGAGAGAAACAGAGAGAGAAACAGAGAGAGAAAGAGAGAAACAGAGAGAGAAACAGAGAGAGAAACAGAGAGAGAAACAGAGAGAAAACAGAGAGAGAAACAGAGAGAAACAGAGAGAGAAACAGAGAGAAACAGAGAGAGAAACAGAGAGAGAAACAGAGAGAAACAGAGAGAAACAGAGAGAACAGAGAGAGAAACAGAGAGAGAAACAGAGAGAGAAACAGAGAGAGAAACAGAGAAACGAGAGAGAGAAGAACAGAGAGAAACGAGAGAAAAAGAGAGAGAAACAGAGAGAGAGAAACAGAGAGAGAAACAGAGAGAGAGAGAAACAGAGAGAGAAACAGAGAGAGAAACAGAGAGAGAAACAGAGAGAGAAACAGAGAGAGAAACAGAGAGAAACAGAGACAGAAACAGAGAGAGAAACAGAGAGAGAAACAGAGAGAGAAACAGAGAGAGAAACAGAGAGAGAAACAGAGAGAGAAACAGAGAAACAGAGAGAGAAACAGAGAGAGAAACAGAGAGAGAAACAGAGAGAGAAACAGAGAGAGAAACAGAGAGAGAGAAACAGAGAGAGAAACAGAGAGAGAAACAGAGAGAGAAACAGAGAGAGAAACATAGAGAGAGAGAAACAGAGAGAGAAACAGAGAGAGAAACAGAGAGAGAAACAGAGAGAAGAGAGAGAAACAGAGAGAAACAGAGAGAGAAACAGAGAGAGAAACAGAGAGAGAAACAGAGAGAGAAACAGAGAGAAACAGAGAGAAACAGAGAGAGAAACAGAGAGAGAAACAGAGAGAGAAACAGAGAGAAACAGAGAGAGAAACAGAGAGAGAAACAGAGAGAGAAACAGAGAGAGAAACAGAGAGAGAGAAACAGAGAGAGAAACAGAGAGAGAAACAGAGAGAGAAACAGAGAGGGAAACAGAGAGAGAAACAGAGAGAGAAACAGAGAGAGAAACAGAGAGAGAAACAGAGAGAGAAACAGAGAGAGAAACAGAGAGAGAAACAGAGAGAGAAAAAAGAGAAACAGAGAGAAACAGAGAGAGAAACAGAGAGAGAAACAGAGAGAGAAACAGAGAGAGAAACAGAGAGAGAGAGAGAAACAGAGAAACAGAGAGAGAAACAGAGAGAGAAACAGAGAGAAACAGAGAGAGAAACAGAGAGAGAGAAACAGAGAGAGAAGAGAGAGACAGAGAGAGAAGAAACAGAGAGAGAAACAGAGAGAAACAGAGAGAGAGAACAGAGAGAGAAACAGAGAGAGAAACAGAGAGAGAAACAGAGAGAGAAACAGAGAGAGAAACAGAGAGAGAAACAGAGAGAGAAACAGAGAGAGAAACAGAGAGAGAAACAGAGAGAGAAACAGAGAGAGAAACAGAGAGAGAAACAGAGAGAGAGAGAAACAGAGAGAGAAACAGAGAGAGAAACAGAGAGAGA
>NC_059197.1:51470780-51493280 GCF_020615455.1 Coregonus clupeaformis | reverse complement strand
CGTTTTTCTTATATACCTCCCTCTTCTCCTGTCCCCTCCCCTCTTTCTTCTACTCCTCCTGTCTTCCTCCTCCCTCTCCCTCCTCCTGTCTTCCTCCTCCTGTCTCCCTCCTCCTGTCTCCCTCCTCCCTCTCCCTCCTCCTGTCTCCCTCCTCCCTCTCCCTCCTCCTGTCTCCCTCCTCCCTCTCCCTCCTCCTGTCTCCCTCCTCCCTCTCCCTCCTCCTGTCTCCCTCCTCCCTCTCCCTCCTCCTGTCTTCCTCCTCCTCTCTCCCCCTCCTCCTGTCTCCCTCCTCCTCTCTCCCTCCTCCTGTCTCCCTCCTCCCTCTCCCTCCTCCCTGTCTCCCTCCTCCTCCTCCCTCTCCTCCCTCCTCTCCCTCCTCCTGTCTCCCTCCTCCCTCTCCCTCCTCCTGTCTTCCTCCTCCCTCTCCCTCCTCCTGTCTCCCTCCTCCTGTCTCCCTCCTCCCTGTCTCCCTCCTCCTGTCCCTCTCCCTCCTCCTGTCTCCCTCCTCCTGTCTCCCTCCTCCTGTCTCCCTCCTCCCTCCTCCTGTCTCCCTCCTCCTGTCTCCCTCCTCCTGTCTCCCTCCTCCTGTCTCCCTCCTCCTGTCTCCCTCCTCCTGTCTTCCTCCTCCCTCTCCCTCCTCCTGTCTTCCCTCCTCCCTCTCCCTCCTCCTGTCTTCCTCCTCCCTCTCCCTCCTCCTGTCTCCCTCCTCCTGTCTCCCTCCTCCTGTCTCCCTCCTCCCTCTCCCTCCTCCTGTCTTCCTCCTCCCTCTCCCTCCTCCTGTCTTCCTCCTCCTCCCTCCTCGTCTTCCTCCTCCCTCTCCCTCCTCCCGTCTCCCTCCTCCCTCTCCCTCCTCCTGTCTCCCTCCTCCTCTCTCCCTCCTCCTGTCTCCCTCCTCCTGTCTCCCTCCTCCTGTCTCCCTCCTCCTCCCTCTCCCTCCTCCTGTCTTCCTCCTCCCTCTCCCTCCTCCTGTCTCCCTCCTCCCTCTCCCTCCTCCTGTCTCCCTCCTCCCTCTCCCTCCTCCTGTCTCCCTCCTCCTCTCTCCCTCCTCCTGTCTCCCTCCTCCCTCTCCCTCCTCCTGTCTCCTCCTCCCTCCCCTCCTCCTGTCTTCCTCCTCCCTCTCCCTCCTCCCGTCTCCCTCCTCCCTCTCCCTCCTCCTGTCTTCCTCCTCCCTCTCCCTCCTCCGTCTCCCTCCTCCCTCTCCCTCCTACTGTCTTCCCTCCTCCCTCTCCCTCCTCCTGTCTCCCTCCTCCCTCTCCCTCCTCCTGTCTCCCTCCTCCTGTCTCCCTCCTCCCTCTCCCTCCTCCCTCTCCCTCCTCCTGTCTCCCTCCTCCCTCTCCCTCCTCCTGTCTCCCTCCTCCCTCTCCCTCCTCCCTCTCCCTCCTCCTGTCTTCCTCCTCCCTCTCCCTCCTCCTGTCTTCCTCCTCCCTCTCCCTCCTCCTGTCTCCCTCCTCCCTCTCCCTCCTCCTGTCTCCCTCCTCCCTCTCCCTCCTCCTGTCTCCCTCCTCCCTCTCCCTCCTCCTGTCTTCCTCCTCCCTCTCCCTCCTCCTGTCTCCCTCCTCCCTCTCCTCTCCCTCCTCCTGTCTCCCTCCTCCCTCTCCCTCCTCCTGTCTCCCTCCTCCCTCTCCCTCCTCCTGTCTCCCTCCTCCCTCTCCCTCCTCCTGTCTCCCTCCTCCCGTCTCCCTCCTCCCTCTCCCTCCTCCTGTCTTCCTCCTCCCTCTCCCTCCTCCTGTCTTCCTCCTCCCTCTCCCTCCTCCTGTCTCCCTCCTCCCTCTCCCTCCTCCTGTCTCCCTCCTCCCTCTCCCTCCTCCTGTCTCCCTCCTCCCTCTCCCTCTCCCTCCTCCTGTCTTCCTCCTCCTGTCTCCCTCCTCCCTCTCCCTCCTCCTAGTCTCCCTCCTCCCTCTCCCTCTCCCTCCTCCTAGTCTTCCTCCTCCCTCTCCCTCCTCCTAGTCTCCCTCCTCCCTCTCCCTCCTCCTAGTCTTCCTCCATACTAATTGTCCCACAAGGAGGATCAAGTTAAAGTTCTATTGAACAGAATAGACGTTCTCCTTTGTTAGTGAAATGTTCTGTTCTGTTCTTCTTCTTCTTGAAACACCATCTAGGTGTTGGAAACTAACATGAGCTATATATATATATACATACACATTGCAACACATCTCTTGTTTATCATTCCATATGTCAGTGGTCTTGTATCGCTCTCTATTCAAATACCGCATTAATGAATACAGACCATAAATTAAGACAAAACATAAATATGTTTCTACTCTTTAGTATATAGAAGTTAGTAGTCTCTTCTTTTTTTTTTTTTTTTTACAATTGATATAGTCCCTTAAAAATCAATGTAACGGATCTTGTATAGCTGACACTGTGGGGCCTGTTGAGAGAGAATGCAGTGTATTTAAAGTACATGAAAGGAAGCTTGATAGATTCAGTTACTACTAACTTGAATACTTACGGTGTAGTAATACGTGACGTCACGTGACTACAGGGAATAGGTCAAACCGTAACACGTCATCAATAATTGACAGGGGGGGGGGGTGGAGAAAATACGTCAAACATCAATCTACATCATATCGTAAAAAAACACAGGATCAAATAAATATGATCGATATATCTGATCAGAACCGATCACATTGTTGTTCCCCATGTTGATGAATAGCAAGCTCCTTACTCACGGGTCCTGTAGAAGGTAGCCCAGTAGTGCTTGACTTGGGCCTGAGCAATTATTGGGGAAACTTCGTAACGGCTCCTCTATTAAAAACAAAGTGGCGGTATCACCCGGCCCAGATTTTACAAAACATGCGTCAAGAAAAGGTTGATCAAAGCGGAATGAATGTGGGATGAGGGTTCTTACGGAATGTTTATACTGTGTTTTTCCTTTTTTAAATATATTATCAATCACTTCAAATCTACATATCAGACATGATCAGAATTAGGCCTACCCTGCAGCGTCTCTCTGTGTGTGTGTTGTACATCATCTGTATGTGTGTGTTGTACATCATCTGTATGTGTTGTACATCATCTGTGTGTGTGTTGTACATCATCTGTGTGTGTGTTGTACATCATCTCTGTGTGTGTTGTACATCATCTGTATGTGTTGTACATCATCTGTGTGTGTGTTGTACATCATCTGTGTGTGTTTGTACATCATCTGTGTGTGTTGTACATCATCTGTGTGTGTTGTACATCATCTGTGTGTGTTGTACATCATCTGTGTGTGTTGTACATCATCTGTGTGTGTTGTACATCATCTGTGTGTGTGTTGTACATAATATGTGTGTGTTGTACATCATCTGTGTGTGTGTTGTACATAATATGTGTGTGTTGTACATCATCTGTGTGTGTGTTGTACATCATCTGTGTGTGTTGTACATAATATGTGTGTGTGTTGTACATCATCTGTGTGTGTGTTGTACATCATCTGTGTGTGTGTTGTACATAATATGTGTGTGTTGTACATCATCTGTGTGTGTGTTGTACATCATCTGTGTGTGTTGTACATCATCTGTGTGTGTTGTACATCATCTGTGTGTGTGTTGTACATCATCTGTGTGTGTTGTACATCATCTGTGTGTGTTGTTCATCATCTGTGTGTGTTGTACATCATCTGTGTGTGTGTTGTACATCATCTGTGTGTGTTGTACATCATCTGTGTGTGTTGTACATCATCTCTGTGTGTTGTACATCATCTGTATGTGTTGTACATCATCTGTATGTGTTGTACATCATCTGTGTGTGTGTTGTACATCATCTGTGTGTGTTGTACATCATCTGTATGTGTTGTACATCATCTGTATGTGTTGTACATCATCTGTATGTGTTGTACATCATCTGTATGTGGTGTACATCATCTGTATGTGTTGTACATCATCTGTGTGTGTTGTACATCATCTGTATGTGTTGTACATCATCTGTGTGTGTTGTACATCATCTGTGTGTGTTGTACATCATCTGTGTGTGTTGTACATCATCTGTGTGTGTTGTACATCATCTGTGTGTGTTGTACATCATCTGTGTATTACATTTACATTTTTAGTCATTTAGCAGACGCGCTTATCCAGAGCAACTTACAGGAGCAATTAGGGTTAAGTGCCTTGCTTAAGGGCACATCGACAGATTTTTTCACCTAGTCGGCTCGGGGATTAGAACCAGCGACCTTTCAGTTACTGGCACAACGCTCTTACCCACTAAGCTACCTGCCGCCCTATGTGTTGTACATCATCTGTGTGTGTTGTACATCATCTGTGTGTGTGTTGTACATCATCTGTGTGTGTTGTACATCATCTGTGTGTGTGTTGTACATCATCTGTGTGTGTTGTACATCATCTGTATGTGTTGTACATCATCTCTGTGTGTTGTACATCATCTGTGTGTGTTGTACATCATCTGTGTGTATTGTACATCATCTGTGTGTGTTGTACATCATCTGTATGTGTTGTACATCATCTGTGTGTATTGTACATCATCTCTGTGTGTTGTACATCATCTGTGTGTGTTGTACATCATCTGTATGTGTTGTACATCATCTGTGTATGTGTTGTACATCATCTGTGTGTGTTGTACATCATCTGTGTGTATTGTACATCATCTGTGTGTGTGTTGTACATCATCTGTGTGTGTTGTACATCATCTGTGTGTGTTGTACATCATCTGTGTATGTGTTGTACATCATCTGTGTGTGTTGTACATCATCTGTATGTGTTGTACATCATCTGTGTATGTGTTGTACATCATCTGTGTGTGTTGTACATCATCTGTATGTGTGTTGTACATCATCTGTATGTGTTGTACATCATCTGTATGTGTGCCTGTGGGCCGTTGCCCGAGGAGAGAGAGACATTTCAGCATCAGGTAGCCTAGAAAATATTTATAGACTATCTATTTAGCTAATTCAAAACATAGCTTGTAGTATGGCTAGGCTATCCTGCTCACAGGAGGTTGGTGGCACCTTAATTGGGGAGGACGGGGCTCGTGGTAATGGCTGGAGCGTTAAAGAAAATGGTATGGTATCAAATACATCAAACACACGGTTTGATGCCATTCCATTCCACACACTAATTGACAACAAAAAAAAATTTAACAACGTGTTTATTTATACAGTAGCCTAAGAGTGCAGTGATTCTACTTTATGGGGGTTTAAGTTCTTTTTTTAACCTTTATTTAACTAGGCAAGTCAGTTAAGAACCAATTATTTTTTACAATGACAGCCTACACCGGCCAAACCCGGACGACGCTGGGCCAATTTTGCGCCGCCCTATGGAACTCCCAATCACGGCCGGTTGTGATACAGCCTGGAATCGAACCAGGGGGTCTGTAGTGACGCCTCAAGCACTGAGATGCAGTGCCTTAGACCGCTGCACCACTCGGTCTGTAGTGACGCCTCAAGCACTGAGATGCAGTGCCTTAGACCGCTGCGCCACTCGGTCTGTAGTGACGCCTCAAGCACTGAGATGCAGTGCCTTCGACCGCTGCGCCACTCGGTCTGTAGTGACGCCTCAAGCACTGAGATGCAGTGCCTTAGACCGCTGCACCACTCGGTCTGTAGTGACGCCTCAAGCACTGAGATGCAGTGCCTTAGACCGCTGCACCACTCGGTCTGTAGTGACGCCTCAAGCACTGAGATGCAGTGCCTTAGACCGCTGCGCCACTCGGTCTGCAGTGACGCCTCAAGCACTGAGATGCAGTGCCTTAGACCGCTGCACCACTCGGTCTGCAGTGACGCCTCAAGCACTGAGATGCAGTGCCTTAAGACCGCTGCGCCACTCGGTCTGTAGTGACGCCTCAAGCACTGAGATGCAGTGCCTTAGACCGCTGCGCCACTCGGTCTGTAGTGACGCCTCAAGCACTGAGATGCAGTGCCTTAAGACCGCTGCGCCACTCGGTCTGTAGTGACGCCTCAAGCACTGAGATGCAGTGCCTTAGACCGCTGCTCCACTCGGTCTGTAGTGACGCCTCAAGCACTGAGATGCAGTGCCTTAGACCGCCTGCGCCACTCGGTCTGTAGTGACGCCTCAAGCACTGAGATGCAGTGCCTTAAGACCGCTGCGCCACTCGGTCTGTAGTGACGCCTCAAGCACTGAGATGCAGTGCCTTAGACCGCTGCGCCACTCGGTCTGTAGTGACGCCTCAAGCACTGAGATGCAGTGCCTTGGACCGCTGCGCCACTCGGTCTGTAGTGACGCCTCAAGCACTGAGATGCAGTGCCTTAGACCGCTGCGCCACTCGGTCTGTAGTGACGCCTCAAGCACTGAGATGCAGTGCCTTAAGACCGCTGCGCCACTCGGTCTGTAGTGACGCCTCAAGCACTGAGATGCAGTGCCTTAGACCGCTGCTCCACTCGGTCTGTAGTGACGCCTCAAGCACTGAGATGCAGTGCCTTAGACCGCTGCTCCACTCGGTCTGTAGTGACGCCTCAAGCACTGAGATGCAGTGCCTTAGACCGCTGCTCCACTCGGTCTGTAGTGACGCCTCAAGCACTGAGATGCAGTGCCTTAGACCGCTGCTCCACTCGGTCTGTAGTGACGCCTCAAGCACTGAGATGCAGTGCCTTAGACCGCTGCACCACTCGGTCTGTAGTGACGCCTCAAGCACTGAGATGCAGTGCCTTAAGACCGCTGCGCCACTCGGTCTGTAGTGACGCCTCAAGCACTGAGATGCAGTGCCTTAGACCGCTGCGCCACTCGGTCTGTAGTGACGCCTCAAGCACTGAGATGCAGTGCCTTAAGACCGCTGCACCACTCGGTCTGTAGTGACGCCTCAAGCACTGAGATGCAGTGCCTTAGACCGCTGCGCCACTCGGTCTGTAGTGACGCCTCAAGCACTGAGATGCAGTGCCTTTAGACCGCTGCTCCACTCGGTCTGCAGTGACGCCTCAAGCACTGAGATGCAGTGCCTTAGACCGCTGCACCACTCGGTCTGCAGTGACGCCTCAAGCACTGAGATGCAGTGCCTTAGACCGCTGCACCACTCGGTCTGTAGTGACGCCTCAAGCACTGAGATGCAGTGCCTTAGACCGCTGCTCCACTCGGGAGCCCGAGTGCCTTGAGTGGGACATGGGATCGGAGACCAGCAGCCTTCTAGTGTCAGTACCACATTCACGCTGACTTTTTCATCTAGGATACATAGAGACAGCACCAATTATTGGTCACGGAAACGTGGTTAAAAAGTCATGGAGAAGTCACGGAAATGTGGTTAAAAAGTCATGGAGAATTCATGGAATTGTGGTTAAAAAGTCATGGAGAAGTCACGGAAATGTGGTTAAAAAGTCATGGAGAATTCATGGAATTGTGGTTAAAAAGTCATGGAGAAGTCATGGAAATGTGGTTAAAAAGTCATGGAGAAGTCATGGAAATGTGGTTTAAAAAGTCATGGAGAAGTCATGGAAATGTGGTTAAAAAGTAATGGAGAAGTCATGGAAATGTGGTTTAAAAAGTCATGGAGAAGTCATGGAAATGTGGTTAAAAAGTCATGGAGAAGTCATGGAAATGTGGTTAAAAAGTCATGGAGAAGTCATGGAAATGTGGTTAAAAAGTCATGGAGAAGTCATGGAAATGTGGTTAAAAAGTCATGGAGAAGTCATGGAAATGTGGTTTAAAAAGTCATGGAGAAGTCATGGAAATGTGGTTAAAAAGTAATGGAGAAGTCATGGAAATATGGTTTGAAACGTAATGGAGAAGTCATGGAAATGTGGTTAAAATGTCATGGAGAAGTCATGGAAATGTGGTTTAAAAAGTCATGGAGAAGTCATGGAAATGTGGTTAAAAAGACATGGAGAAGTCATGGAAATGTGGTTAAAAAGTCATGGAGAAGTCATGGAAATGTGGTTTAAAAAGTCATGGAGAAGTCATGGAAATGTGGTTAAAAAGTAATGGAGAAGTCATGGAAATGTGGTTTAAAAAGTCATGGAGAAGTCATGGAAATGTGGTTAAAAAGTCATGGAGAAGTCATGGAAATGTGGTTAAAAAGTCATGGAGAAGTCATGGAAATGTGGTTAAAAAGTCATGGAGAAGTCATGGAAATGTGGTTTAAAAAGTCATGGAGAAGTCATGGAAATGTGGTTAAAAAGTAATGGAGAAGTCATGGAAATATGGTTTGAAACGTAATGGAGAAGTCATGGAAATGTGGTTAAAATGTCATGGAGAAGTCATGGAAATGTGGTTTAAAAAGTCATGGAGAAGTCATGGAAATGTGGTTAAAAGACATGGAGAAGTCATGGAAATGTGGTTAAAAAGTCATGGAGAAGTCATGGAAATGTGGTTTAAAAAGTCATGGAGAAGTCATGGAAATGTGGTTAAAAAGTAATGGAGAAGTCATGGAAATGTGGTTTAAAAAGTCATGGAGAAGTCATGGAAATGTGGTTAAAAAGTCATGGAGAAGTCATGGAAATGTGGTTAAAAAGTCATGGAGAAGTCATGGAAATGTGGTTAAAAAGTCATGGAGAAGTCATGGAAATGTGGTTTAAAAAGTCATGGAGAAGTCATGGAAATGTGGTTAAAAAGTCATGGAGAAGTCATGGAAATGTGGTGAAAAAAGTAATGGAGAAGTCATGGAAATCAGGGATCTCTATCAGAAGTCTCTATAGCATAATGTCATTTGGGAATTTCTGTGAACATAGTCTAATGAACCGACTTGAAAAAAGACAGCTCCTGTACCTCTTTCATCCCAAGTCAAGCACTGATCTTAGCTGTGCTATAATCAATCAGTTAGCTCATACAGCCTCATTCATGCTTATATCAACTCATAAGGATATTATAACTGCGTGTATAGTGTTACCAGGCCAGTAACACTTCTGTTAAAACAAGTCATAAGTCATTATAACTGCAGGCTTTGGGTTCAGCATAGAGCCAACTCACCAGTCCAGTAACACTAGGGGTAGTGTCCACTTGAAGGGTACCCACCTACCAGTGGTAACACTTCAGTTGAAGGGG
The DNA here is from genome assembly GCF_020615455.1 of Coregonus clupeaformis. Lineage (NCBI taxonomy): Eukaryota > Metazoa > Chordata > Actinopteri > Salmoniformes > Salmonidae > Coregonus > Coregonus clupeaformis. Next base: position 51,484,356 of record NC_059197.1, on the reverse strand, counting down.
TACCTACCTTAGCCCCTTCACTGACACCTGTAGTAGCAGCAGTGAGAATGGACTACAGACCTGCACAGAGCTGGCCACACGCAGACAACACATGACTTCAACACAGCACAGAGAGACAGTGATTCTACTGCAACAGACATACACATGTAGACCACACTGTTCATTATTATTATTATTATTATTATTATTATTATTATTATTATTATTATTATTATTATTATTATTATTACAGGTCCGGAGTACTGCTGTTTTTTTGTTCTACCTGATAATTAATTTCACCCAGCTGGTGTCCCAGGTTAAAATCAGTCCCAAATTAAAGGGGAAGAATGAAAAAAAAAGCAGTGGAACTGGCTTCCAGGTCCAGATGTGAATCTGAGATGTGAATACACCTTCTAGTCTCCCCACTGACTCCAACAGAGAGAAACACCAGAAGTGTCCCACTAACCGATCAACACTAGGTGACAACGGCCAATCAAGCTGTGTGGTAAGACAGATGAAGGTGTGGCCCTGGGGGGGAAGGGGGCGGGGCCGAGCAAGCTCATACCTTTGATCAGCTCTGATCACCCAACGGTAGATGACATTTTTCACTTCAATTGGTCACAGCCCCGCCCCCCGTCCACAACAACGCCTCGAAGAGCTTCAACAACAATGCCCGTGGTTACTATGGTTACAACGGTTATTACGGGCGTGGCATTCATCGGGTCATGAACAATCGTTATTTACGTCCGGGAGGTTTTCAACCCTCGAGCGTAGGGTTACAACTCCAGGCCCCAGTAATAGCCTATTAATCGTGATAAATAAGTACCTGTAGATTGATTTAAGGACACAAAACAGAAACAGGACGTTAGATGTTAATGGAGACAGGATGAGGACAGCAGGTCCATAGAGGTAGATAGAAGGCCCATGCTAAAACAGGCTTTGTGGTACTAGAGCTGTCTATCCAAGTCTATGGGACAGTAAGTCCATAGAGGTAGATAGAGGGGCCCATGCTAAAACAGGCTTTCAGCACTAGAGCTGTCTATCCAAGTCTATGGGACAGTAAATCCATAGACGTAGATAGAAGGCCCATGCTAAAACAGGCTTTGTGGCACTAGAGCTGTCTATCCAAGTCTATGGGACAGTAAGTCCATAGACGTAGATAGAAGGCCCATGCTAAAACAGGCTTTGTGGCACTAGAGCTGTCTATCCAAGTCTATGGGACAGTATGTCCATAGACGTAGATAGAGGGCCCTTCTTTGCATCTGTGTCTTAATGGCTTCTTTGACAGCATGGGCAGCGTCATTGAGGACCTTCACAATATTTTAAGCAAAGTAGCCTTGGCTTTGGTCTTTGGTATGACTCGGCCGGGGATCGAACTCCCAACCTTTCAATCACAAGGCCGACACAAGACCACTGAGTGTGTCTTCATTTTAAAGTAGTCCATGTCTTATTTTTCTACTATTATTGGTAAACAAACTGAGCTCCTGCCACCTGAACCTGCATAGAGTCAAGGTGGGTGATTTACTGCCACCTGAACCTGCATAGAGTCAAGGTGGGTGATTTACTGCCACCTGAACCTGTATAGAGTCAAGGTGGGTGATTTACTGCCACCTGAACCTGTATAGAGTCAAGGTGGGTGATTTACTGCCACCCGAACCTGTATAGAGTCAAGGTGGGTGATTTACTGCCACCCGAACCTGTATAAAGTCAAGGTGGGTGATTTACTGCCACCTGAACCTGTATAGAGTCAAGGTGGGTGATTTACTGCCACCTGAACCTGTATAGAGTCAAGGTGGGTGATTTACTGCCATCCGAACCTGTATAGAGTCAAGGTGGGTGATTTACTGCCACCTGAACCTGTATAGAGTCAAGGTGGGTGATTTACTGCCACCCGAACCTGTATAAAGTCAAGGTGGGTGATTTACTGCCACCTGAACCTGTATAAATTCAAGGTGGGTGATTTACTGCCACCTGAACCTGCATAGAGTCAAGGTGGGTGATTTACTGCCACCTGAAGTTATGGAATGTTTGCTAAGGAGTATAATTCATTGGCTGATCCTTCCTGGTGACCTGGATGGAATTACGTGAACGAGCCTTTCCTTAACCCACGGAAGTCTCACCCAGTTGACTACTTAAAAATGGTGAAAGTCCTCAATGTCTCTGGCCATGTAAAAACGGGCTTTGTGGCACTAGAGCTGTCTATCTAAGTCTATGGGACAGTAAGTCCATAGCGGTAGATAGAAGGGTCCCATGCTAAAACAAGCTTTGTGGCACTAGAGCTGTCTATCCAAGTCTATGGGACAGTAAGTCCATAGCGGTAGATAGAAGGGTCCCATGCTAAAACAAGCTTTGTGGCACTAGAGCTGTCTATCCAAGTCTATGGGACAGTAAGTCCATAGAGGTAGATAGAAGGGTCCCATGCTAAAAACAAGCTTTGTGGCACTAGAGCTGTCTATCCAAGTCTATGGGACAGTAAGTCCATAGAGGTAGATAGAAGGGTCCCATGCTAAAACAAGCTTTGTGGCACTAGAGCTGTCTATTTAAGTCTATGGGACAGTAAGTCCATAGAGGTAGATAGAAGGGTCCCATACTAAAACAAGCTTTGTGGCACTAGAGCTGTCTATCCAAGTCTATGGGACAGTAAGTCCATAGCGGTAGATAGAAGGGTCCCATGCTAAAACAAGCTTTGTGGCACTAGAGCTGTCTATCTAAGTCTATGGGACAGTAAGTCCATAGCGGTAGATAGAAGGGTCCCATGCTAAAACAAGCTTTGTGGCACTAGAGCTGTCTATCTAAGTCTATGGGACAGTAGACCTGAAGCTGACACACAGTAGGTGAATATGCTGTGATTCCCTAGCCTCTGTGCTAGCTTCACGCGCTCTGCGGGATCTCTCGGACCCTCGGAAACATTCCGACGGGGAATCCGGGCCATACAAGATTGTAACGCCAGTTTCCCACTTGTAGTTCCGACTCGGAAATGTACATTTCCGATCATTCCGTGAGGACGTGAAGGCAGCATAGAATATGCAGACATAGACTGGAATGTAATGTAGAAAGTCTAGGTGAACACAATCTACTAAAGCTATTTCTAGGCCCTGTCTCTATATCTAACTGGCATGTACACATGTATATGGATAGACAGGGTATTGAACCCAGGGAATCGGTGTACCTCAAGACCCGCGTTAGCTCTCTCTGAGCTAAAGCCTGGGGCATCAGCTCTAGGGAGCTAACACCAGCCTTCAGGTCTCAAAGTGATTCATCGCTCGAGCAAATTCACTGTAAAGCGATTTGGACCGCAACATCGTTACAAATACATGTTATATTATTACTGCCGTCGCTAACACGATCGCACGCTCGAGAGCGTGAAACAGTAAACATTACCTTGTTGTCGGACAGTCCGGTGACCTGGTCCACAAACTCCTCCTGGATCATGAAGGCAGCCAGGTTGGCTGTGTACGAGGCCAGGAAGATGACAGCGAAGAAGGCCCACACCGACACTATGAACTTACTGGTGGTGCCTTTGGGGTTCTGGACCGGAACAGAGTTGTTGAACACCAGACCCCACAGCAGCCACACTGCCTTACCCATGGTGAACGATGGGCCGTGGGGGTCTGGGGAGGGGAGAGGGGTGGGAGGGAGGGAGGGGGGGGGAGGGGGGAGGGAGAGAAGGGAGGGAGGGAGAGGGGAGGGAGGGAGGGAGGGAGGAAGGGGGGCGGGCGGGAGGGAGGGGGGGAGGGAGGAGAGAAGGGAGGAGGGAGGGAGGAGGAGGGGGGAGGAGGGAGGGAGGGAGGGGGAGGCGGGCGGGAGGGAGGGAGGGAGAGAAGGGAGGGAGGGAGAGAAGGGAGGGAGGGGGGAGGGAGGGAGGAAGGGGGCGGGCGGGAGGGGGGGGAGGAGGGAGGGAGGGAGGGAGGGGGAGGGAGGGAGGGAGGGAGGGAGGGAGGAGGGAGGGAGGGAGGGAGGAGAGAGAAGGAGGGGAGGGAGGGAGGGAGGGAGGGAGGGAGGGAGGGAGGGAGGGAGGGGGAGGGAGGAGAGAAGGGAGGGAGGGAGGAAGGGGGGCGGGCGGGGGGGAGGGGGAGGGAGGGAGGGAGGGAAAGAGAGAAGGAGGGAGGGAGGGAGGGAGGGAGGGAAAGAGAGAAGGAGGTAGGGAGGAGGGGAGGGAGGGGAGGGAGGGGGGAGGGAGGGAGGGGAGGGGAGGGAGGGAGGGAGGGAGGAGGGAGGGAGGGAGGGAGGGAGGAGGGGAGGGAGGGAGGGAGGGAGGAGGCGGGCGGGAGGGAGGGAGGGAGAGAAGGAGGGAGGGAGAGAAGGGAGGGAGGGAGGGGGGAGGGAGGAAGGGGGGCCGGGCGGGAGGGAGGGAGGGAGGGAGGGAGGGAGGGAGGGAGGGAGAGAGGGAGGGAGGGAGAGGAGGGAGGGAGGGAGGGAGGGAGAGAAGGAAAGAGAGAAATTAGGATGTAAATTCCGATTTAACCCTGTGTGTGGTGATATGTTCATTGCATTGTGTGTGTGTGTGTGTGTGTGTGTGTGTGTGTGTGTGTGTGTGTGTGTGTGTGTGTGTGTGTGTGTGTGTGTGTGTGTGTGTGTGTGTGTGTCTGTGTGTACCTACCTCTACCCTGTGCCAGGTTCCTGTTAAAGCCTAGAGGGCTGATGTATTCAAACATGAAGACAGCCATCGCTGTGACCAGCAACAGCATCACAAACATCATAATCCACACCGAGGCACTGAACGGCTCTGAAACACACACAGAGAGAAAGAGGAGATACATGAACACACACACACATCAGATTAGATACACACACACATCAGATTAGATACACACACATCAGATTAGATACACACACACATCAGATTAGATACACACACACATCAGATTAGATACACACACACATCAGATTAGATACACACACACATCAGATTAGATACACACACACATCAGATTAGATACACACACATCATATTAGATACACAAACACATCAGATTAGATACACACACACATCAGATTAGATACACACACACATCAGATTAGATACACACACACATCAGATTAGATACACACACACATCAGATTAGATACACACAAACATCAGATTAGATACACACACACATCAGATTAGATACACACATCAGATTAGATACACACACATCAGATTAGATACACACAAACATCAGATTAGATACACAAACACACATCAGATTAGATACACACACATCAGATTAGATACACACACAAGTCAGATTAGATACACACACAAGCATGTCAGATTAGATACACACACACATCAGATTAGATACACACACATCAGATTAGATACACACACAAGTCAGATTAGATACACACACACACATGTCAGATTAGATACACACACACATCAGATTAGATACACACAGAGACACAGATACACACAGATCAGATTAGATACACACTCTAACACTCCACTGAACCCCCCTCCCCCCCAAACACAATGTGAGTGGGAGAGTATTAAAGTGGTGTTGTCAGCAGTCCTGTCTAATCTAGTGTATCTAATCAGTCCTGTCTTCCTCCACGCTGTTAGTGGTGCTGTATAGACCAGTCCTGTCTTCCTCCTGTTAGTGGTGCTGTATAGACCAGTCCTGTCTTCCTCCTGTTAGTGGTGCTGTATAGACCAGTCCTGTCTTCCTCCTGTTAGTGGTGCTGTATAGACCAGTCCTGTCTTCCTCCTGTTAGTGGTGCTGTATAGACCAGTCCTGTCTTCCTCCATGCTGTTAGTGGTGCTGTATAGACCAGTCCTGTCTTCCTCCTGTTAGTGGTGCTGTATAGACCAGTCCTGTCTTCCTCCTGTTAGTGGTGCTGTATAGACCAGTCCTGTCTTCCTCCTGTTAGTGGTGCTGTATAGACCAGTCCTGTCTTCCTCCTGTTAGTGGTGCTGTATAGACCAGTCCTGTCTTCCTCCTGTTAGTGGTGCTGTATAGACCAGTCCTGTCTTCCTCCTGTTAGTGGTGCTGTATAGACCAGTCCTGTCTTCCTCCATGCTGTTAGTGGTGCTGTATAGACCAGTCCTGTCTTCCTCCTGTTAGTGGTGCTGTATAGACCAGTCCTGTCTTCCTCCTGTTAGTGGTGCTGTATAGACCAGTCCTGTCTTCCCTCCTGTTAGTGGTGCTGTATAGACCAGTCCTGTCTTCCTCCTGTTAGTGGTGCTGTATAGACCAGTCCTGTCTTCCTCCATGCTGTTAGTGGTGCTGTATAGACCAGTCCTGTCTTCCTCCTGTTAGTGGTGCTGTATAGACCAGTCCTGTCTTCCCTCCTGTTAGTGGTGCTGTATAGACCAGTCCTGTCTTCCTCCTGTTAGTGGTGCTGTATAGACCAGTCCTGTCTTCCTCCTGTTAGTGGTGCTGTATAGACCAGTCCTGTCTTCCTCCTGTTAGTGGTGCTGTATAGACCAGTCCTGTCTTCCTCCTGTTAGTGGTGCTGTATAGACCAGTCCTGTCTTCCTCCTGTTAGTGGTACTGTATAGACCAGTCCTGTCTTCCTCCTGTTAGTGGTGCTGTATAGACCAGTCCTGTCTTCCCTCCTGTTAGTGGTGCTGTATAGACCAGTCCTGTCTTCCCCTCCTGTTAGTGGTGCTGTATAGACCAGTCCTGTCTTCCCTCCTGTTAGTGGTGCTGTATAGACCAGTCCTGTCTTCCTCCTGTTAGTGGTGCTGTATAGACCAGTCCTGTCTTCCTCCTGTTAGTGGTGCTGTATAGACCAGTCCTGTCTTCCTCCTGTTAGTGGTGCTGTATAGACCAGTCCTGTCTTCCTCCTGTTAGTGGTGCTGTATAGACCAGTCCTGTCTTCCTCCTGTTAGTGGTGCTGTATAGACCAGTCCTGTCTTCCTCCTGTTAGTGGTGCTGTATAGACCAGTCCTGTCTTCCTCCTGTTAGTGGTGCTGTATAGACCAGTCCTGTCTTCCTCCTGTTAGTGGTGCTGTATAGACCAGTCCTGTCTTCCTCCTGTTAGTGGTGCTGTATAGACCAGTCCTGTCTTCCTCCTGTTAGTGGTGCTGTATAGACCAGTCCTGTCTTCCCTCCTGTTAGTGGTGCTGTATAGACCAGTCCTGTCTTCCTCCTGTTAGTGGTGCTGTATAGACCAGTCCTGTCTTCCCTCCTGTTAGTGGTGCTGTATAGACCAGTCCTGTCTTCCTCCTGTTAGTGGTGCTGTATAGACCAGTCCCTGTCTTCCTCCTGTTAGTGGTGCTGTATAGACCAGTCCTGTCTTCCTCCTGTTAGTGGTGCTGTATAGACCAGTCCTGTCTTCCCTCCTGTTAGTGGTGCTGTATAGACCAGTCCTGTCTTCCTCCTGTTAGTGGTGCTGTATAGACCAGTCCTGTCTTCCTCCTGTTAGTGGTGCTGTATAGACCAGTCCTGTCTTCCTCCTGTTAGTGGTGCTGTATAGACCAGTCCTGTCTTCCTCCTGTTAGTGGTGCTGTATAGACCAGTCCTGTCTTCCTCCTGTTAGTGGTGCTGTATAGACCAGTCCTGTCTTCCTCCATGCTGTTAGTGGTGCTGTATAGACCAGTCCTGTCTTTCTCCTGTTAGTGGTGCTGTATAGACCAGTCCTGTCTTCCTCCTGTTAGTGGTGCTGTATAGACCAGTCCTGTCTTCCTCCTGTTAGTGGTGCTGTATAGACCAGTCCTGTCTTCCTCCTGTTAGTGGTGCTGTATAGACCAGTCCTGTCTTTCTCCTGTTAGTGGTGCTGTATAGACCAGTCCTGTCTTCCTCCATGCTGTTAGTGGTGCTGTATAGACCAGTCCTGTCTTCCTCCTGTTAGTGGTGCTGTATAGACCAGTCCTGTCTTCCTCCATGCTGTTAGTGGTGCTGTATAGACCAGTCCTGTCTTCCTCCTGTTAGTGGTGCTGTATAGACCAGTCCTGTCTTCCTCCTGTTAGTGGTGCTGTATAGACCAGTCCTGTCTTCCTCCTGTTAGTGGTGCTGTATAGACCAGTCCTGTCTTCCTCCTGTTAGTGGTGCTGTATAGACCAGTCCTGTCTTCCTCCTGTTAGTGGTGCTGTATAGACCAGTCCTGTCTTCCTCCTGTTAGTGGTGCTGTATAGACCAGTCCTGTCTTCCTCTTGTTAGTGGTGCTGTATAGACCAGTCCTGTCTTCCTCCTGTTAGTGGTGCTGTATAGACAAGTCCTGTCTTCCTCCTGTTAGTGGTGCTGTATAGACCAGTCCTGTCTTCCTCCATATTAATTACCTAGCGGTGCTGCTCTTCTACTGGCGTACTGCCACTCTCTCTCTATCTCTCTGTGTGTGTGTGTGTGTGTGTGTGTGTGTGTGTGTGTGTGTGTGTGTGTGTGTGTGTGTGTGTGTGTGTGTGTGATGTGTGAGTGTGTGTGTGTGTGTGTGTGTGTGTGTGTGTGTGTGTGTGTGTGTGTGTGTGTGTGTGTGTGTGTGTGTGTGTGTGTGTGTGTGTGTGTGTGTGTGTGTGTGTGTGTGTTTGTGTGTGTGTTGGCAGAGGGCCATTCTGGGGTTTCCCTGCTTAGCCCTCGTAATCGGTGCTATTACGGTAGCTACCGCATGACACACGTATGTGTGTGTGCGTGCCTGCATGCTTGTGAGAGCGTTTGTGTGTGTATGTATCTATGTAAAGCCATTAGGTAATTCATATGTGGGCTATGCAGCACTGTAGAACCGTGCCAAGGCTAGAGTACTGCTGCACTGGAGAGGACTGGAGAGGACTGGAGAGGACTGGAGAGGACTGGATAGGGCTGGAGAGGACTGGAGAGGACTGGAGAGGACTGGAGAGGACTGGAGAGGGCTTGAGAGTGCTGGAGAGGACTGGATAGGACTGGATATGGCTGGAGAGTTCTGGAGAGGGCTGGAGAGGGCTGGAGAGGACTGGAGAGGACTGGAGAGGACTGGATAGGGCTGGAGAGGGCTGGAGAGGACTGGAGAGGACTGGAGAGGACTGGAGAGGGCTTGAGAGGGCTGGAGAGGACTGGAGAGGACTGGATAGGGCTGGAGAGGACTGGAGAGGACTGGATAGGGCTGGAGAGGGCTGGAGAGGGCTGGAGAGGGCTGGATAGGGCTGGAGAGGGCTGGAGAGGACTGGATAGGGCTGGAGAGGACTGGAGAGGACTGGATAGGGCTGGAGAGGACTGGAGAGGACTGGATAGGGCTGGAGAGGGCTGGAGAGGGCTGGATAGGGCTTGAGAGGGCTGGAGAGGGCTGGAGAGGGCTGGAGAGGGCTGGAGAGGGCTGGAGAGGACAGGAGAGGACTGGAGAGGGCTTGAGAGGGCTGGAGAGGGCTGGAGAGGGCTGGATAGGGCTGGAGAGGACAGGAGAGGACTGGAGAGGGCTGGAGAGGGCTGCAATCTTTGTGTGTCTCTGTGGGTGTTTATCTCTCTGTGTGTGTGTGTGTGTTTGTTTGTGTGTATGGGTGTGTGTGTGTACAGTGCGTTCGGAAAGTATTCAGACCCCTTGACTTTTTCCACATTTTGTTCAGTTACAGCCTTATTCTAAAATTGATTAAATACATAAAAATCCTCATCAATCTACACACAATACCCCATAACGACATTTTTAGAAATGTTTGCAATAAAAAAAAAAAAAGAAATACCTTATTTACATAAGTAATCAGACCCTTTGCTATGAGACACGAAATTGAGCTCAGGTGCATCCTGTTTCCATTGATCATCCTTGAGATGTTTCTACAACTTGATTGGAGTCCACCTGTGGTCAATTCAATTGATTGGACATAATTTGGAAAAGCACACACCTGTCTATATAAGATCCCACAGTTATCAGTGCATGTCAGAGAAGAAACCAAGCCATGAGGTCGAAGGAATTGTCCGTAGAGCTCCGAGACAAGATTGTGTCGAGGCACAGATCTGGGGAAGGGTACCAAAATATTTCTGCAGCATTGAAGGTCCCCAAGAACACAGTGGCCTCCGTCATTCTTAAATGGAAGAAGTTTGGAACCACCAAGACTCATCCTAGAGCCGGCTGCCCGGCCAAACTGAGCAATCGCGGGAGAAGGGCCTTGGTCAGGAGGTGACCAAGAGTCCGATGGCTACTCTGACAGAGCTCTAGAGTTCCTCTGTGGAGATGAGAGAAACTTCCAGAAGGACAACCATCTCTGCAGCACTCCACCAATCAGGCCTTTATGGTAGAGGGCCAGACGGAAGCCACTCCTCAGTAAAAGGCACATGACAGCCCGCTTGAGTTTGCCAAAAGGCACCTAAAGGACTCTCAGATCATGAGAAACAAGAATCTCTGGTCTGATGAAACCAACATTGAACTCTTTGGCCTGAATGCCAAGCGTCACATCTGGAGGAAACCTGGCACCATCCCTACGGTGAATCATGGGGGTGGCAGCATGCAGTGGGGATGTTTTCAGCGACAGGAACTGGGAGACTAATCAGGATCGAGGGAAATATGAACGGAGCAAAGTACAGAGAGATCCTTGATGAAAACCTGCTCCAGAGCCCTCAGGACCTCAGACTGGGGCGAAGGTTCACCTTCCAATAGGACAATGACCCTCAGCACACAGCCAAGACAACGCAGGAGTGTCTTCGGGACAAGTCTCTGAATGTCCTTGAGTGGCCCAGCCAGAGCCCAGACTTGAACCCGATCTAACATCTCTGGAGAGACCTGAAAATAGCTGTGCAGCGACACTCCCCATCCAACCTGACAGAGCTTGAGAGGATCTGCAGAGAACAAATGGGAGAAACTCCCCAAATACAGGTGTGCTAAGCTTGTAGCGTCATACCCAAGAAGACCTGAGGCTGTAATCGCTGCCAAAGGTGCTTCAACAAAGTACTGAGTAAAAAGTCTGAATACTTATGAATGTTTTTTTTGGTGCAAACATTTCTAAAAACCTGTTTTTGCTTTGTCATTATGTCAGTGTGTGTAGATCGATGAGGAAAGAAAACAATTGTAACAACACAATCTGTCAGGTGGTGTAACGTAACAATCTGTCAGGTGGTGTAACGATACAATCTGTCAGGTGGTGTAACGTAACAATCTGTCAGGTGGTGTAACAACACAATCTGTCAGGTGGTGTAACGTAACAATCTGTCAGGTGGTGTAACGTAACAATCTGTCAGGTGGTGTAACGTAACAATCTGTCAGGTGGTGTAACGTAACAATCTGTCAGGTGGTGTAACGTAACAATCTGTCAGGTGGTGTAACGTAACAATCTGTCAGGTGGTGTAACGTAACAATCTGTCAGGTGGTGTAACGTAACAATCTGTCAGTTGGTGTAACAACACAAAACACGGCGAGGGTTACCGAGGAAGGCGGACGGGGAGACAGTTCCATTGCTACGGGAAACCATGACGCTGATTCCGGTTTCCACGAACGGGACGGAGAAATCGATGACCTCAGAACGCTCCTCATTGATCGTCAGAGAGCCGACGGCCATGACAGCTTTCTTATAGACCACCTGGGAGGGAGGGAAGGACAGAGGGAAGGAGGGAGGGAAAGAGGGAGGGAAGGAGGGAGGGAAGGAGGAGGGAAGGAGAGAGAGAGGAGGAGAGGGGGAGGAGGGAGGGAAGGAGGGAGGGAAGGAGGGAGGGAAGGAGAGAGGGAAGGAGGGAGGAAGGAGAGAGAGAGGGAGGAGAGAGGGGGAAGGGGGAGGAGAGAGGGAGGAGGAAGGGAAGGAGAGAGGAAGGAGGGAGGGAAGGAGGGAGGGAAGGAGGAGAGAGGGAAGGAGAGAGGGAAGGAGGGAGGGAAGGAGGGAGGAAGGAGAAGAGAGGGAGGGAGGGGGAGGAGAGGGGGAGGGGGGAGGAGGAGGAAAGGAGGGAGGGAAGGAGAGAGAGAGGGAGGAGAGAGGGAAGGAGAGAGAGAGGGAGGAGAGAGGGAGAATGGAGGGAGAAAGAGATGTAGAGGGAGAGATGGAGGGAAAGAGAGAGAAATTATGGGTTAAACTTTCATCTAGTGTGTTAGCGTGTTGTTGGGATGTAGCTCAGTTGGTAGAGCATGGCGTTTGCAATTGCCAGGGTTGTGGGTTCGTTTCCCACGGGGGGCCAGTATGAAAAAATATATAAAAAAATAATAATGTATGCACTCACTAACTGTAAGTCGCTCTGGATAAGAACGTCTGCTAAATGACTAAAATGTAAATGTAAAAATGTTGTTGATGTCGTTAGCAGAAGTCACTCCGCTGTTATTATGATGCTACAGTATATGCTGAGTATACCTTTAGCCATTAGCTAAAACAGAGTCAAATAATGCTACAGTATATTGCTGAGTATACCGTTAGCCATTAGCTAAAACAGAGTCAAATGATGCTACAGTATATTGCTGAGTATACCTTTAGCCATTAGCTAAAACAGAGTGAAATGATGCTACAGTATATTGCTGAGTATACCGTTAGCCATTAGCTAAACAGGGTAAAATGAAATTCAAAGTATGATATTATATTATTATTATTATTATTATTATTATTATTATTATTATATATTATCACTCACCTCTCCCACCATCCCGTTCCACACGTTGTTGATCTTCTTGCCATGTTTACCGTTGGTAACCAGGTAGAGATCGTAGGTGAACTTCACATACTTAGCGATCTTCTTCAGGATGTCGATGCAGAATCCTTTACAGCACTTTTTAATGTACGTCCCGCCCGCCTCTGTAGTGTTGCTGTGGAAACAACAAAGAATGACATGGCTGAAACTGTATTACCCCTTTTTATATAGACATCTTTCATTGGCTGAAGATTTCAGAACCTTTAGAACCCCATTGGTTAAAACTTTCTGAGTACTCTTTTATACGGACATCTGCCATTAGCAGAATGGCATAACCTGTTAAAATGGCCATGTGTCTATTGGCTGAAGACTTCAGAAATCCTCTGATGTCATGGAATTAGCATCTTTAGTAGACACTAGAAGAAGAGAGATGAAACATGATCCATCAAAGACGTGAAGAGAGAGAGCCAGAGATAGAGATATAGAAGTGGAGAGAGAGAGCCAGAGATAGAGGAAGAGATATAGAAGTGGAGAGAGAGAGCCAGAGATAGAGGAAGAGATATAGAAGTGGAGAGAGAGAGCCAGAGATAGAGGAAGAGATATAGAAGTGGAGAGAGAGAGCCAGAGATAGAGGAAGAGATATAGAAGTGGAGAGAGAGAGCCAGAGATAGAGGAAGAGATATAGAAGTGGAGAGAGAGAGCCAGAGATAGAGGAAGAGATATAGAAGTGGAGAGAGAGAGATTTGATCTCCATGTGATAACTGAAACAGTAAGGAAGATTCCATTCTACCTCACACAGCTGGGCACGGCCCTTGAAATGCTACTGTAACAGAATAGGTCTGTCTGTCTCCATGTCTCTTTCTGCTTTAACCATGTCTGCATCTAATATTTCCCATGGTGTATATACTGTATATAGCTTCCTATCCATCCCTTCCCCTCTTCCTCACTCCTCCTCCCTCACTCCTCCTCTCTCCTCTCTCCTCTCTCCTCTCCTCCCTTCCCCTCTCCCTCACTCCTCCCTTCTCCTCTCCTCCTCTCTCCTCTCCTCCCTTCCCCACTCCCTCACTCCTCCTCTCTCCTCTCCTCCTGTTCCTCTCCTCCCTTCCCCTCTCCCTCACTCCTCCTCTCTCCTCTCCTCCCTTCCCCACTCCCCTCACTCCTCTCCTCTC
>NC_059197.1:51458280-51465780 GCF_020615455.1 Coregonus clupeaformis | reverse complement strand
ACGCACAGGGACACAAGGTTACATGGTTGGACACACATAAACACACACACACACACATACATACGCTATAAAACGATCACACACACACACACATACAGAGCCTTCAGATAGTATTAATACCCCTTGACTATTCCCTATTCCACATGTTTTTGTGTTCCAGCCTGAATTCAAAATGGATTAACTAGATTTTTTTCTCACCCATCTACACACAATACCCCCATAGTGACAAAGTGAAAACATGTTTTTAGAAATGTTTGCAAATTTATTGAAAATTAAATATCTCATTTCCATAAGTATTCACACCCCTGAGTCAATACATGGTAGAATCACCTTTGGCAGCGATTACAGCTGTGAGTCTTTCTGGGTAAGTCTCTAAGAGCTTTCCACACCTGGATTGTACAATATTTGCACATTACTCTTTAAAAAAACAAATTCAAGCTCTGTTAAGTTTGTTGTTCGATCATTGCTAGACAGCCATTTTCAAGTCTTGCCATAGATTTTCAAGTCGATTTAAGTTAAGTTCAAACTGTAACTAGGCCACTCAGGAACATTCAATGTTGTCTTGGTAAGCAACTCCAGTGTATATTGGCCTTGTGTTTTAGGTTATTGTCCTGCTGAAAGATTAATTCATCTCCCAGTGTCTGGTGGAAAGCAGACTGAACCAGGTTTTCCTCTAGGATTTTGCTTGTGCTTAGCTCCATTCTGTTTCTTTTCCATCCTGCAAAACTCCCCCAGGCCTTAACGATTACAAGCATACCTATACCATGATGTATCCACCACTATGCTTGAAAATATGACGAGTGGTACTCAGTAATGTGTTGTATTGGATTTGCCTCAAACATAACACTTTCTATCTAGGACAAAACATGTTTTTTTTTTTGCAGTATTACTTTAGTGCCTTGTTGCAAACCGAATGCATGTTTTGGAATGTTTTGTATTCTGTACAGGCTTCCTTCTTTTCACTCTGTCAATTAGGTTAGTGTTGTGGAGTAACTACAATGTTGTTGATCCATCCTCAGTTTTCTCCTTTCACAGCCATTAAACTCTGTAACTGTTTTAACGTCACCATTGGACTTTAAAACATGTTGAAATCCCTAAGCCTCATTGTGAAATCCCTAAGCGGTTTCCTTCCTCTCCGGCAACTAAGTTAGGAAGGACGCCTGTATCTTTGTAGTGACTGGTTGTAATGATACACCACCCAAAGTGTAATTAATAACTTCACCATGATCAGCTCAAACGGATATTCAATGTCTGATTTTTTATTTTTACCCATCTACTAATAGGTGCCCTTCTTTGTGAGTCATTGGAAAACCTCCCTGGTCTTTGTGGTTGAATTTGTGTTTGAAATTCACTGCTGGACTGAGGACCTTACAGATAATTGTATATGTGGTATACAGAGATGAGATAGTCATTCAAAAATCATGTTAAACACTATTATTGGACACAGAGAGTTCATGCAACTTATTATGTGACTTGTTAAGCACATTTCTACTCCTGAACTTATTTAGGCTTGCCATAACATTTACATTTTAGTCATTTAGCAGACGCTCTTATCCAGAGCGACTTACAGTTAGTGAGTGCATACATTATTTTTTTCATACTGCCCCCCCATGGGAATCGAACCCACAACCCTGGCATTGCAAACGCCATCCCTGCCGGCCAAACCCTGGACGACGCTGGGCCAATTGTGTGCCGCCCCATGTCTCCCGGTCGCAGCCGGCTACGACAGAGCCTGGATTTGAACCAGGATCTCTAGTGGCACAGTTAGCACTGCGCCACTCGGGAGGTAACAAAGGGGGTGAATACTTATTGACTCAAGACATTTCAGCTTCTCATTTTTAATTAAATTTGTAAACATGTCTTTAAACATAATTCCACTTTGACATTATGGGGTATTTGTGTGTAGGCCAGTGACACAACATCTCAATGTAATCCATTTTGAATTCAGGCTGTTAGTAACACAGTGAAATGTGTAAAAAGTTAAGTGGTGTGAATACTTTCTGAAAGCACTGTACCTATAAAAACACACATAAATATATAATATATATTTATAATATATAAAAAAATATAGCTAAAATGTGGAAAAAAATAGAAAAAGGCAAGAGGCACAAAGTTTAAAGTTTACATTTGACATTTGAGTCATTTTACTGTTTACTGATCATTCAGGCCCAACTTGTGGTAGCAGCGCTGCCCCACTTATTGAAGACTTAAAAGATATATTTAAAACAGACAGGATCACTGGCCTACTTACACTACAGCACACTCGAGGTTGACACAGGACGGAAAATTCCTGGCTCGTCCTGTCAAATTTTGTTTTCCTGTGCTGTACTGATCCGGCAACAAGTTCTACAACCCCAGAAACTTTCCTGTCCCCTTTCTGATAAAAAAAATCACTCCCGTGCTCATTTTTTTTTTCTCTCGCAGAAATATGTTTATGGCTATTGTGTTTGTTTAGTCATGCAATATGCGACTGTGATATGTGTTTGTCCCACTTATTTTAGTTAAATACACTGACTTTAGGTCTAAATCGCTTTGGTAAGATACTAATATTTACTCCCGAGTGGCGCAGTGGTCTAAGGCACTGCATCGCAGTGCTAACTGTGCCACTAGAGATCCTGGTTCGAATCCAGGCTCTGTCGCAGCCGGCCGCGACAGGGAGACTCATGGGGAGGTGCACAATTGGCCCAGGGTAGGGGAGGGAATGGCCGGCAGGGATGTAGCTCAGTTGGTGGAGCATGGTGTTTGCAACGCCAGGGTTGTGGGTTCAATTCCCACGGGGGGCCAGTATAAAAAAATATATATTCACTAACTGTAAGTCGCTCTGTATAAGAGCGTCTGCCAAATGACAAAAAAATAAAAAATAAAAATAAAGTAAGAGCATATTCTAAATGACCTATATGTAGATGGATAAGGATGGAGGATGAGGACAAAGACCCCAGCAGGAAGTTCTGCTCAGCACAGCACCGCCATAAATAAATGTACATATTACTTCAACTACCTCAACTAGCCGGTGCCCCCCGCGCATTGACTCTGCACCGGTACCCCCCTGTATATATAGCCTCCCTACTGTTATTTTATTTTACTTCTGCTCTTTTTTCTCTCAACATTTTTTTTGTTGATGTTTTATTTTTATTTTTTGTTAAAAAAATAAATGCACTGTTGGTTAAGGGCTTGTAAGTAAGCATTTCACTCTAATGTCTGCACCTGTTGTATTCGGCGCATGTGACCAATACAAATTTGATTTGATTTGAATCTGTAGCCTACAGCTGAGCACTGAAGCACATACACAGAGCATTATTCGGAAAATATTCAGACCCCTTGTCTTTGTCCACATTTTGTTTACGTTACAGCCTTATTCTAAAATGGATTCAAATACATGCAGAAATCAATCTGTTGTTTATTTCACTCTTCACCTCAGATGGCTTGGGGTTTAGTTCAAAACAGGAACATTTGGGCTTGTTAGGAGTCGAGCGGCTTAAAGACGCGTGTCCTCCTCTCCTATTTGATTCAACCGCAGCATTTTTTTTACAAAGCCGTGTACTCGCTTCCTTTCCTTGTCAAGGACAACTCCATCAATGTTACTAAAACATCGCTCTTTCCTTGGCAAGGTTAGTTATGGGTCCTCGGGCTGCAACAAGACATTGCAATTCAATTGAAGGCTTCATCATTTAGCCCTACTGACCTAGGTTGGCATCTGACACTGAGGTAGCCTAGTGACTGGTATCAACTGGAGCGAGAGGCGAGAGTCACTGAGGTAGCCTAGTGACTGGTATCAACTGGAGCGAGGCGAGAGTCACTGAGGTAGCCTAGTGACTGGTATCAACTGGAGCGAGGCGAGAGTCACTGAGGTAGCCTAGTGACTGGTATCAACTGGAGCGAGGCGAGAGTCACTGAGGTAGCCTAGTGACTGGTATCAACTGGAGCGAGGCGAGAGTCACTGAGGTAGCCTAGTGACTGGTATCAACTGGAGCGAGGCGAGAGTCACTGAGGCAGCCTAGTGACTGGTATCAACTGGAGCCGAGGCGAGAGTCACTGAGGTAGCCTAGTGACTGGTATCAACTGGAGCGAGGCGAGAGTCACTGAGGTAGCCCTAGTGACTGGTATCAACTGGAGCGAGGCGAGAGTCACTGAGGTAGCCTAGTGACTGGTATCAACTGGAACGAGGCGAGAGTCACTGAGGTAGCCTAGTGACTGGTATCCAACTGGAGAGAGGCGAGAGTCACTGAGGTAGCCTAGTGACTGGTATCAACTGGAGCGAGGCGAGAGTCACTGGAGGTAGCCTAGTGACTGGTATCAACTGGAGCGAGGCGAGAGTCACTGAGGTAGCCTAGTGACTGGTATCAACTGGAGCGAGGCGAGAGTCACTGAGGTAGCCTAGTGACTGGTATCAACTGGAGAGAGGCGAGAGTCACTGAGGTAGCCTAGTGACTGGTATCAACTGGAGCGGCGAGAGTCACTGAGGCAGCCTAGTGACTGGTATCAACTGGAGCGAGGCGAGAGTCACTGAGGCAGCCTAGTGACTGGTATCAACTGGAGGCGAGGCGAGAGTCACTGAGGTAGCCTAGTGACTGGTATCAACTGGAGCGAGGCGAGAGTCACTGAGGTAGCCTAGTGACTGGTATCAACTGGAAGAGGCGAGAGTCACTGAGGTAGCCTAGTGACTGGTATCAACTGGAGCGAGGCGAGTCACTGAGGTAGCCTAGTGACTGGTATCAACTGGAGCGAGGCGAGAGTCACTGAGGTAGCCTAGTGACTGGTATCAACTGGAGCGAGCGGCAGAGTCACTGAGGTAGCCTAGTGACTGGTATCAACTGGAGCGAGAGGCGAGAGTCACTGAGTGTAGCCTAGTGACTGGTATCAACTGGAGCGAGGCAGAGTCACTGAGGTAGCCTAGTGACTGGTATCAACTGGAGCGAGGCGAGAGTCACTGAGGTAGCCTAGTGACTGGTATCAACTGGAGCGAGGCGAAAGTCACTGAGGTAGCCTAGTGACTGGTATCAACTGGAGCGAGGCGGAGTCACTGAGGTAGCCTAGTGACTGGTATCAACTGGAGCGAGGCGAGAGTCACTGAGGTAGCCTAGTGACTGGTATCAACTGGAGCGAGGCGAGAGTCACTGAGGTAGCCTAGTGACTGGTATCAACTGGAGCGAGGCGAGAGTCACTGAGGTAGCCTAGTGACTGGTATCAACTGGAGCGAGGCGAGAGTCACTGAGGTAGCCTAGTGACTGGTATCAACTGGAGCGAGGCGAGAGTCACTGAGGTAAGCCTAGTGACTGGTATCAACTGGAGCGAGGCGAGAGTCACTGAGGTAGCCTAGTGACTGGTATCAACTGGAGCGAGGCGAGAGTCACTGAGGTAGCCTAGTGACTGGTATCAACTGGAGCGAGGCGAGAGTCACTGAGGTAGCCTAGTGACTGGTATCAACTGGAGCGAGGCGAGAGTCACTGAGAGTAGCCAGTGACTGGTATCAACTGGAGCGAGGCGAAGTCACTGAGGTAGCACTAGTGACATCAACTGGGAGGCGAGAGTCACTGAGGTAGCCGTGACTGTCAGCTGGAGGCGAGGCGAGAGTCACTGAGGTAGCCTAGTGACTGGTATCAACTGGAGCGAGGCGAGAGTCACTGAGGTAGCCTAGTGACTGGTATCAACTGGAGCGAGGCGAGAGTCACTGAGGTAGCCTAGTGACTGGTATCAACTGGAGCGAGGCGAGAGTCACTGAGGTAGCCTAGTGACTGGTATCAACTGGAGCGAGGCGAGAGTCACTGAGGTAGCCTAGTGACTGGCATCAACTGGAGCGAGGCGAGAGTCACTGAGGTAGCCTAGTGACTGGTATCAACTGAGCGAGGCGAGAGTCACTGAGGTAGCCTAGTGGACTGGTATCAACTGGAGCGAGGCGAGAGTCACTGAGGTAGCCTAGTGACTGGTATCAACTGGAGCGAGGCGAAAGTCACTGAGGTAGCCTAGTGACTGGTATCCAACTGAGCGAGGCAGAGTCACTGAGGTTAGCCTGTGACTGGTATTAACTGGAGCGAGGCGAGGAGTCACTGAGGTAGCCTAGTGACTGGTATCAACTGAGCGAGGCGAGAGTCACTGAGGTAGCCTAGTGACTGGTATCAACTGAGCGAGCGGCGAGTCACTGAGTAGCCTAGTGACTGGTATCCAACTGGAGCGAGGCGAGAGTCACTGAGGTAGCCTAGTGACTGGTATCAACTGGAGCGAGGCGAGAGTCACTGAGGTAGCCTAGTGACTGGTATCAACTGGAGCGAGGCGAGAGTCACTGAGGTAGCCTAGTGACTGGTATCAACTGGAGCGAGGAAAGCGAGAGTCACTGAGGTAGCCTAGTGACTGGTATCCAACTGGAGCGAGGCGAGAGTCACTGAGGTAGCCTAGTGACTGGTATCAACTGGAGCGAGGCGGAGTCACTGAGGTAGCCTAGTGACTGGTATCAACTGAGCGAGGCGAGAGTCACTGAGGTAGCCTAGTGACTGGTATCAACTGGAGCGAGGCGAGAGTCACTGAGGTAGCCTAGTGACTGGTATCAACTGGAGCGAGGCGAGAGTCACTGAGGCAGCCTAGTGACTGGTATCAACTGGAGCGAGGCGAGAGTCACTGAGGTAGCCTAGTGACTGGTATCAACTGGAGGAGGCGAGAGTCACTGAGGTAGCCTAGTGACTGGTATCAACTGGAGCGAGGCGAGAGTCACTGAGGCAGCCTAGTGACTGGTATCCAACTGGAGCAGAGGCGAGAGTCACTGAGGTAGCCTAGTGGACTGGTATCCAACTGGAGCGAGGCGAGAGTCACTGAGGCAGCCTAGTGACTGGTATCCAACTGGAGCGAGGCGAGAGTCACTGAGGTAGCCTAGTGACTGGTATCAACTGAGCGAGGCAGAGTCACTGAGGTAGCCTAGTGACTGGTATCAACTGGAGCGAGGCGAGAGTCACTGAGGTAGCCTAGTGACTGGTATCAACTGGAGCGAGGCGAGAGTCACTGAGGTAGCCTAGTGACTGGTATCAACTGAGCGAGGCGAGAGTCACTGAGGTAGCCTAGTGACTGGTATCAACTGGAGCGAGGCGAGAGTCACTGAGGTAGCCTAGTGACTGGTATCAACTGGAGCGAGGCGAGAGTCACTGAGGTAGCCTAGTGACTGGTATCAACTGGAGCGAGGCGAGAGTCACTGAGGTGCCTAGTGACTGGTATCAACTGGAGCGAGGCGAGAGTCACTGAGGCAGCCTAGTGACTGGTATCAACTGAGCGAGGCGAGAGTCACTGAGGTAGCCTAGTGACTGGTATCAACTGGAGCAGAGGCCAGAGTCACTGAGGTAGCCCTAGTGACTGGTATCAACTGGAGCGAGTCGAGAGTCACTGAGGTAGCCTAGTGACTGGTATCAACTGGAGCGAGGCGAGCTGAGGTAGCCCAGTGACTGGTCAACTGACGGCAGAGTCACTGAGGTAGCCTAGTGACTGGTATCAACTGAAGCGAGGCGAGAGTCACTGAGGTAG
>NC_059197.1:51448280-51450780 GCF_020615455.1 Coregonus clupeaformis | reverse complement strand
AATAACATATATGAATCATTATTAAGCCAAATTAAATAAATCAAAAAATATTTTATATTTGAGATTCTTCAAATAACCACCTTTTTCCCACTTAAGCATTCTCTCAACCAAAACTTCTAATAGTCTTACTAATGTCATTTCAATTAACAGGTGTGCCTTTTTAAAAAGTTCATTGCGTTTGAGTCAATCAGTTGTTGTTGTGACAAAGGTTGTTTATACAGAAGATGCCTTATTTGGTAAAATACCAGTCCATACTATTAGAACATCAATAACCAAATAACAAACATCCATCATTACCTTAAGACATGAAGGTCATCGTCTGGAAGATGTCCCATCGCAAAAAAACATCAAAGGACAATGATGAAACTACTCCCTGACCCCCAAGGAGAACCTCTCCTCTCCCTCCTCCTCCTCTCCTCTCTCTCTCCCCCCCTCCTCCCCTCCCTCCCTCCCCTCCCCCTCCCTCTCCTCTCCTCTCCTCTCCTCCTCCTCTCCTCTCCCTCCCCTCCCTCCTCTCTCTCCTCTCCTCTCTCTCCTCCTCCTCTCCTCTCTTCTCTTCTCCTCCTCCTCTCCCACTCTCCTCTCACTCTCTCTCCTCTCCCTCTCCTCTCCTCTCCCTCTCCCCCTCTCTTTTCTCCCCCTCCCCTCCTCTCTCTCTCTCTCTCTGCTCTCCTCTCCTCTCCTCTGCTCTCCAGTCCTCTCCTCTCACTCTCCCTCTCCTCTCCTCTCCTCTCCTCTCCTCTCCTCTCCTCTCCTCTCCTCTCCCTCTCCTCTCCTCTCCTCTCCAGTCCTCTCCTCTCCTCTCTCCCCTCCCTCTCCTCTCCTCTCCCTCCCTCTCCTCTCCAGTCCCCTCTCCTCTCACTCTCCCTCTCCCTCTCCTCTCCTCTCCTCTCCTCTCTCCCTCTCCTCTGCCTCCCCTCTCCTCTCTCTCCTCCTCCCTCCCCTCCCCCTCCCCTCCCCTCCCCTCCCTCCCTCTCCTCCCCCCCCTCCCTCCTCTCTCTCCTCTCCTCTCTCTCCTCTCCTCCTCCTCTCCTCTCCACTCTCACTCTCCTCTCTCCTCTCCTCTCCTCCTCCTTCCTCTCCTCTCTCTCCTCTCTCCCTCTCCTCTCCTCTCCTCCTCCTCTCTCCTCTCTCCCCTCCCCTCCCCCTCCTCCTCCTCCTCTCCTCTCCTCCCTCCCCCTCCCCTCCTCTCTCCTCTCCTCTCCTCCCCTCTCCTCCTCCCTCTCCTCTCCTCCTCTCCTCTCCCCCCCTCTCCCTCTCCTCTCTCCTCCTCTCTCCTCTCCCATTTCAGTATCAGTGATTTTTAATTGAGCCACCGAATGATTACATATTACTTCATTATAGGTATTTTTTTTTCTATAATTGCTTTTTTTCCAACCCATCAGTTTTGTGCCACTGGGCCTCCCTAATCTCTCTCTCTCCCTCCTCTCCCCCTCTCCAGCTCTCCTCCCTCTCTCTCTCCCTCTCACCTCCCTCTCCTCTCCTCTTTTCTCTTCCTCTCCTCTCCTCTCCTCTCCTCTCCTCTCTCTCCTCTCCTCTCCTTCTCTTTTCTCTCCTCTCCTCTCCCTCTCTCCTCTCTCCTCCTCTCTCCTCCTCTCCTCCTCTCCTCTCTCCTCCTCTCTTCTTCTCCTCTCCTCTCTCTCTCTCTCTCCTCTCCTCTCCTCTCCTCTCCTCTCCTCTCCTCTCCTCTCCTCTCGTCTCATCTCATCTCATCTCATCTTCTCATCTCATCTCACCCCTCCCTCCCCTCTCTCCTCTCCTCTCCTCTCTTCTCTCATCTCATCTCATCTCATCTCATCTCATCTCATCTCCTCTCCTCTCCCTCTCTCTCCTCTTTTCTCCTCTCCTCTCCTCTCTCCTCTCTCCTCCTCTCCTCTCTCTCCTCTCCTCTCTCCTCCTCTCTTCTTCTCTCCCCTCTCCTCTCTCCTCTCTCCTCTCTCTCTCCTCCTCTCCTCTCTCCTCCTCCTCTTCTCCTCTCTCTCACCCCTCTCTCTCTCCTTCTCTCCTCTCTCCTCCTCCTACTCCCTCCTCTCCTCTCCTCCTCTCCCTCCTCTCCCTCTCCTCCCCTCCCTCTCTCCTCCTCTCCTCTCTCCTCCTCCTCTCCCTCTCCTCTCCTCTCTCTCCTCCTCTTTTTCTCTCTCCTCCTCTCCTCTCCCTCTCCTCTCCTCCTCTCCTCTCTCTCTACTCCTCTCCTCTCTCCTCTCCTCTCTCCTCCTCTCACCTCTCTCTCCTTCCTCTCTCTCCTCTCCTCTCTCCTCTCCTCTCCTCTCCTCTCTCCTCTCCTCTCCTCTCTCTCCTCCTCCTCTCCTCTCCTCTCCTCTCCTCTCCTCTCTTCCTCTCCTCTCTCTCTCCTCTCCTCTCCTTTTTTCTCCTCTCTCTCTCTCTCTCCTCCTCTCCTCCTCTCGTCTCTCCTCCTCTCCTCTCTCCTCCTCCTCTTCTCTCTCTACTCCTCTCCTCTCTCCTTCCCTCTCCTCTCCTCACTCCTATCCTCTCCTCTCCT
>NC_059197.1:51428280-51445780 GCF_020615455.1 Coregonus clupeaformis | reverse complement strand
TAAAAGACTGGATCCATTTTGAATTCATTTTTTTGAATTCAGGCTGTAACACAACAAAACGTGGAATAAGTCGAGGGGTATGAATACTGTCTGAAGGCACAGTAAGTAACGTTTTTATGACGTATTCGTATTTAGGTTTAACTTAATATTACGTTGATGTTCACGATATATATTATATTCGCAATATAGATTTTATCATGGAGGTCCTCAGAACATTTAGAAAATTGTATTTTTAGGTTTGACCTAATATCACCACAACATTCTCAGCGTGCAAAAATGTGCATCTCCTTAAAGCATCAGAAAGCAGATGGCAACACATCCCCGTTGTGTTTCTCTCTAGATTTAATGGTCGTTCTCATCTGAGGACTGTATTGTAGGTGATTTAAAGACACATGGCGCTTTTATTTCCTTCATAAGGAACCGCATTTAATAATACAGACATAACCATATGTTTTACTCTTCATATGGTGATGTGGGGTTTGAACCTGCAACGTTCGATTCCCAAAGCCAGGTCTTCCATACTCCGCACCACCAGGGAAGCTCTCTTACACTCGTCTCTCAAATACATCGTTACAGTTGTTTGCTAGCTAGCGGAATTGAGCCATATTAGCTATTGACCTGACATCGGTCAAAACACCTCAAAACAAGACATCGGTCAAAACACCTCAAAACAAGACATCGGTCAAAACACCTCAAAACAAGACATCGGTCAAAACACCTCAAAACAAGACATCGGTCAAAACACCTCAAAACAAGACATCGGTCGAAACACCTCAAAACAAGACACCGGTCAAAACACCTCAAAAACAAGACATCGGGTCAAAACACCTCAAAACAAGACATCGGTCAAACACCTCAAAACAAGACATTGCATCAATAACAAGATAAAACGATCCACTTACGATTCCCCACATGGCAGCTTCTTGTCACTGTTGCAAGCTATCTGACCGTTCAGAATCATAACAACAACGCACGCCTTTCCGGCCATCGATGGGGCGCACATAGTTTTTTTTGCGACATTGTCAGCCAACCCATCTATATAACAACATGCACATGTGGGGTTTGGTTCACAAGCCAAGTCTTTTATCCTCAGTATGGTCGCCATGACAGTATGGTTGCAGTGGTCTAAGGCACAGCATCGCAGTGCTAGCTGTGCCACTAGAGATCTTGGTTCGCATCCAGGCTCTGTCGTAGCCGGCCTCGACCGGGAGACCCAAGGGGCGGCGCACAATTGGCCCAGCGTCGTCCAGGGTAGGGGAGGGAATGGCCGGCAGGGATGTAGCTCAGTTGGTAGAGCATGGCGTTTGCAACGCCAGGGTTGTGGGTTCGATTCCCACGGGGGGCCAGTATGACATTTTTTAAATAAAAATAATGTATGCACTGACTAACTGTAAGCCGCTCTGGATAAGAGCGTCTGCTACAGTACTAAAAATGTAAAAATGTAAAATGTTGCCATGACAGTATGGTCGCAATGGCAGTATGGTCGCCATGGCAGTATGGTCGCCATGGCAGTATGGTCGCCAGAACAGTACGGTCAATCGAGGAATTCCATGCTTCCTTTTTATTAGCCTTCTTAGACATAACTAACCCCAGGGAAATACTTGTAACTGGGTCATTCACCATCGCCATCACCTCACCTATCCTCTTAGACATAACTAACCCCAGGGAAATACTGGTAACTGGGTCATTCACCATCGCCATCACCTCACCTATCCTCTTAGACATAACTAACCCCAGGGAAATACTGGTAACTGGGTCATTTCACCATCGCCGTCACCTCACCCTATCCTCTTAAAACATAACTAACCCCTAGGGAAATACTGGTAACTGGGTCATTCTACCAATCGCCATCACCTACCTATCCTCTTAGACATAACTAACTCCCAGGGAAATACTGGGTCATTCACCATCGCCATCACCTCACCTATCCTCTTAGACATAACTACCCTAGGGAAATACTGGTAACTGGGTCATTCAACATCGCCATCACCTCACCCATCCTCTTTGACATAACTAACCCCAGGGAAATACTGGTAACTGGGTCATTCACCATCACCATCACCTCACCTATCCTCTTAGACATAACTAACCCCAGGGAAATACTGGTAACTGGGTCATTCACCATCGCCATCACCTCACCTATCCTCTTAGACATAACTAACCCCAGGGAAATACTGGTAACTGGGTCATTCACCATCGCCATCACCTCACCTATCCTCTTAGACATAACTTAACTTCAGGGAAATACTGGTAACTGGGTCATTCACCATCGCCATCACCTCACCCTATCCTCTTGGACATAACTAACCCCAGGGAAATACTGGTCATTCACCATCGCCATCACCTCACCTATCCTCTTAGACATAACTAACCCCCAGGGAAATACTGGGTCATTCACCATCGCCATCACCTCACCTATCCTCTTAGACATAACTAACCCCAGGGAAATACTGGTAACTGGGTCATTCACCATCGCCATCACCTCACCTATCCTCTTAGACATAACTAACCCCAGGGAAATACTGGTACCTGGGTCATTCACCATCGCCGTCACCTCACCTATCCTCTTTATACGCTGCATACTTCTGGGCCCATATTTACAAGCTATCCAAGACTGTGAGTGCTGAAAAATAAGCCAGGTGGGGTACAATATCAAGCATCTCAAAGTAGGAATTATATTGGGCAGGTTTTTTAAAAGTTGAACAGTACATTTCTACATGATGTTTTGATCTTTTACAGTTGGTTTGAATTCTGCATTTGTGACTGGATTCATACATCTGGACAAAATAAAGATATCCTCTCTATTAGTAGAGTATATCTGAGCCTCAATTTCACTAAAAAATCCTTCTTTAACCTGTCTCCTCCCCTTCATCTACACTGATTGAACTGGATTTAACAAGTGACATCAATAAGGGATCATAGCTTTTACCTGGTCAGTCTATGTCATGGAAGGAGCAGGTATTATTAATGTTATGTATACTCATTTACATTAACATCATTTAGCAGACGCTCTTATACAGAGTTAGTGAGTGCATACATTATTATTTTAATTTTTTTCATACTGGCTCCCGTGGGAAACAAACCCACAACCCTGGCGTTGCAAAACGCCATGCTCTACCAACTGAGCTACATCCCTGCCGGCCATTCCTCCCTACCCTGGACGACCGCTGGGCCAATTGTGCGCCGCCCCATGGGGTCTCCCGGTCGCGGCCCGGCTACGACAGAGCCTGGATTCGAACCAGGATCTCTAGTGGCTCAGCTAGCACTGCGATGCAGCGCCTTAGACCACTGCGCCACTCGGGAGGCTACTCATCGACTACAGTATGAGAGCGTCAATACGGCAGCACAGACCTTACTGCAGCTGTCCAACACACAACACACTACTTCCTTTATTACCCTCATCTGTCCAGTCTAGAGGGAGGAGGGAGGGAGGGAGGGAGGGAGGGAGGGAGGGAGGGAGGGAGGGAGGGGGAAGAGAGAGGTGTTGTACATCGTGGAGAGAGAGAATGGAGAAGGGAGAGAGAGGAAGAGAGAGGACAAGAGGGAAGAGAGAGGACAAGAGGAAGAGAGAGGACAAGGAGAAGAGAGAGGACAAGGAGAAGAGAGAGGACAAGAGGAAGAGAGAGGACAAGAGGAAGAGAGAGGACAAGAGGAAGAGAGAGGACAAGAGGAAGAGAGAGGACAAGGAGAAGAGAGAGACAGGAGGAAGAGAGAGACAAGGAGAAGAGAGAGGCAAGACAGGAGGAAGAGAGAGGACAAGGAGAAGAGAGAGGACAGGGAGGAAGAGAGAGAACAAGAGGAAGAGAGAGAACAAGGAGAAGAGAGAGGACAAGGGGAAGAGAGAGAAAGGGCGCTCTGCTTGACCAGAGACAGAGGAATGAAAATATGGGAGGTGTTTGGAGGAGGGCAGCTGCACCACACAGAAACCAGGTCTCACACACACACTCTACTGCAGAGCAGCAACACACACACACACCACACACACCACACCACACACACACACACACACACACACACACACACACACACCACACACACCACACACACCACACACACTCAACCACACACACACACACACACACACACACACACACACACACACACACACACACACACTCAACCACACACACACACAACTCAAACACACACCACACACACCACACACACACTCACACACACACACATACACACACTCTGCAGCCGTGTAGAAAAGAGATAATAACTGACATACTGCAGCAATAGGAGTACACACACTCACACACACACATACACACACACACACACACACACACACACACACACACACACACACACACACACACACACTGCAGCAGAGTGGTGTAACAACAGGAGATTTTCACAGTCAGTTTGACCAACAGAGTGGGCAGCAACATCCCACCATAGAGACTCTACACTCCCCCAATCAGACATCACTATACTATCATCACACCATAGAGACTCTACACCTCCCCAATCAGACATCACACTACTATCATCACACCATAGAGACTCTACACCTCCCCCAATCAGACATCACACTACTATCATCACACCATAGAGACTCTACACCTCCCCCAATCAGACATCACACTACTATCATCACACCATAGAGACTCACACCTCCTCCAATCAGACATCACACTACTATCATCACACCATAGAGACTCTACACCTCCCCTCCAATCAAACATCACACTACTATAATCACACCATAGAGACTCTACACCCCCTCCAATCAGACATCACACTACTACTATCATCACACCATAGAGACTCTTACACCTCCCCCAATCAGACATCACACTACTATCATCACACCATAGAGACTCTACACCTCCCCAATCAGACATCACACTACTATCATCACACCATAGAGACTCTACACCTCCCTCCAATCAGACATCACACTACTATCATCACACCATAGAGACTCTACACCTCCCTCCAATCAGACATCACACTACTATCATCACACCATAGAGACTCTACACTCCCCTCCAATCAGACATCACACTACTATCATCACACCATAGAGACTCTACACCTCCCCTCCAATCAGACATCACACTACTATCATCACACCATAGAGACTCTACACCTCCCTCCAATCAGACATCACACTACTATCATCACACCATAGAGACTCTACACCTCCCTCCAATCAGACATCACACTACTATCATCACACCATAGAGACTCTACACCTCCCTCCAATCAGACATCACACTACTATCATCACACCATAGAGACTCTACACCTCCCTCCAATCAGACATCACACTATCTATCATCACACCATAGAGACTCTACACCTCCCTCCAATCAGACAGTCACACTACTATCATCACACCATAGAGACTCTACACCTCCCTCCAATCAGACATCACACTACTATCATCACACCATAGAGACTCACCTCCCTCCAATCAGACATCACACTACTATCATCACACCATAGAGACTCTACACCTCCCTCCAATCAGACATCACACTACTATCACTCACACCATAGAGACTCTACACCTCCCTCCAATCAGACATCACACTACTAGTCATCACACCATAGAGACTCTACACCTCCCCTCCAATCAGACACCACACTACTATCATCACACCATAGAGACTCTACACCTCCCTCCAATCAGACATCACACTACTATCATCACACCATGAGACTCTACACCTCCCCCAATCAGACATCACACTACTATCATCACACCATAGAGACTCTACACCTCCCTCCAATCAGACATCACACTACTATCATCACACCAGAGACTCTACACCTCCTCCAATCAGACATCACACTACTATCATCACACCATAGAGACTCTACCTCCCTCCAATCAGACATCACACTACTATCATCACACCATAGAGACTCTACACCTCCTCCCAATCAGACATCACCACTACTATCATCACACCATAGAGACTCTACACCTCCCTCCAATCAGACATCAACACTACTATCATCACACCATAGAGACTCTACCTCCCTCCAATCAGACATCACACTACTATCATCACACCATAGAGACTCCACACCTCCCCTCCAATCAGACATCACACTACTATCATTGCCACCATAGAGACTCTACACCTCCCTCCAATCAGACATCAACACTACTATCATCACACCATAGAGACTCTACACCTCCCTCCAATCAGACATCACACTACTACTCATCACACCATAGAGACTCTACACCTCCCCTCCAATCAGACATCACACTACTATCATCACACCATAGAGACTCTACACCTCCCCTCCAATCAGACATCACACTACTATCATCACACCATAGAGACTCTACACCTCCCCTCCAATCAGAGACATCACACTACTATCATCACACCATAGAGACTCTACACCTCCCCTCCAATCAGACACCACACTACTATCATCACACCATAGAGACTCTACACCTCCCCCAATCAGACATCACACTACTATCATCACACCATAGAGACTCTACACCTCCCCTCCAATCAGACATCACACTACTATCATCACACCATAGAGACTCACCTCCCCCCAATCAGACATCACACTATCTATCATCACACCATAGAGACTCTACACCTCCCTCCAATCAGACATCACACTACTATCATCACACCATAGAGACTCTACACCTCCCTCCAATCAGACATCACACTACTATCATCACACCATAGAGACTCTACCCTCCCTCCAATCAGACATCACTCTATTATCATCACACCATAGAGACTCTACCCTCCCTCCAATCAGACATCACACTACTATCATCACACCATAGAGACTCTACACTCCCTCCAATCAGACATCACACTACTATCATCACACCATAGAGACTCTACACCTCCCTCCAATCGGACATCACACTACTATCATCACACCATAGAGACTCTACACCTCCCTCCAATCAGACATCACACTACTATCATCCACACCATAGAGACTCTACACCTCCCTCCAATCAGACATCCACTACTATCATCACACCATAGAGACTCTACACCTCCCTCCAATCAGACATCACACTACTATCATCACACCATAGAGACTCTACACCTCCCTCCAATCAGACATCACACTACTATCATCACACCATAGAGACTCTACACCTCCCTCAATCAGACATCACCTACTATCACACACCAAGAGGACTCTACACCTCCCCTCCAATCAGACATCACACTACTATCATCACACCATAGAGACTCTACACCTCCCCTCCAATCAGACATCACACTACTATCATCACACCATAGAGACTCTACACCTCCCCCCAATCAGACATCACACTACTATCATCACACCATAGAGACTCTACACCTCCCCCCCAATCAGACATCACACTACTATCATCACACCATAGAGACTCTACACCTCCCTCCAATCAGACATCACACTACTTATCATCACACCATAGAGACTCTACACCTCCCCCCCCAATCAGACATCACACTACTATCATCACACCATAGAGACTCTACACCTCCCTCCAATCAGACATCACTACTATCATCACACCATAGAGACTCTACACCTCCCCCCAATCAGACATCACACTACTATCATCACACCATAGAGACTCTACACCTCCCTCCAATCAGACATCACACCTACTATCATCACACCATAGAGACTCTACACCTCCCCCAATCAGACATCACACTACTATCATCACACCATAGAGACTCTACACCTCCCCCAATTAGACATCCACACTACTATCATCACACCATAGAGACTCACACCTCCTCCAATCAGTAACATCACACTACTATCATCACACCATAGAGACTCTACACTCCCTCCAATCAGACATCACACTACTATCATCACACCATAGAGACTCTACACCTCCCCCCCAATCAGACATCACCTACTATCATCACACCATAGAGACTCTACACTTCCCCCAATCAGACATCACACTACTATCATCACACCATAGAGACTCTACCTCCCTCAATCAGACATCACACTACTATCATCACAACCATAGAGACTCTACACCTCCCCCCAATCAACATCACACTATACTATCATCACACCATAGAGACTCTACACCTCCCCCTCAATCAGACATCACACTACTATCATCACACCATAGAGACTCTACACCTCCCCTCCAATCAGACATCACACTACTATCATCACACCATAGAGACTCTACACCCACCCTCAATCAGACATCACACTACTATCATCACACCATAGAGACTCTACACTCCCTCCAATCAGACATCACACTACTATCATCACACCATAGAGACTCTAAACCTCCCCTCAATCAGACATCACACTACTATCATCACACCATAGAGACTCTACACCTCCCCCAATCAGACATCACACTACTATCATCACACCATAGAGACTCTACACCTCCCCACCAATCAGACATCACACTACTATCATCACACCATAGAGACTCTACAAACCTCCCCCCAAATCAGACATCACACTACTATCATCACACCATAGAGACTCTACACCTCCCCCCAATCAGACATCACACTACTATCATCACACCATGAGACTCTACACCTCCCCCAATCAGACATCACACTACTATCATCACACCATAGAGACTCTACACCTCCCCCCAATCAGACATCACACCTACTATCATCACACCATAGAGAATTCTACACCTCCCCCGAATCAGACATCACACTACTATCATCACACCATAGAGACTCTACACCTCCCCCAATCAGACATCACACTACTATCACCACACCATAGAGACTCTACACCTCCCCCCAATCAGATATCACACTACTATCATCACACCATAGAGACTCTACACCTCCCCCAATCAGACATCACACTACTATCATCACACCATAGAGACTCTACACCTCCCCCCAATCAGACATCACACTACTATCATCACACCATAGAGACTCTACACTCCCTCCAATCAGACATCACACTACTATCATCACACCATAGAGACTCTACACCTCCCCCCAATCAGACATCACACTACTATCATCACACCATAGAGACTCTACACCTCCCCCAATCAGACATCACACTACTATCATCACACCATAGAGACTCCTACACCCTCCCCCAATCAGACATCACACTACTATCATCACACCATAGAGACTCTACACCTCCACTCCAATCAGACATCACACTACTATCATCACACCATAGAGACTCTACACCTCCCTCAATCAGACATCACACTACTATCATCACACCATCAGAGACTCTACACCTCCCTCAATCAGACATCACACTACTATCATCACACCATAGAGACTCTACACCTCCCCCTCCAATCAGACATCACACTACTATCATCACACCATAGAGACTCTACACCTCCCTCCAATCAGACATCACACTACTATCATCACACCATAGAGACTCTAACACCTCCCCCCAATCAGACATCACACTACTATCATCACACCATAGAGACTCTACACCTCCCTCCAATCAGACATCACACTACTATCATCACACCATAGAGACTCACACCTCCCCCAATCAGACATCACACTACTAGTCATCACACCATAGAGACTCTACACCTCCCTCCAATCAGACATCACACTACTATCATCACACCATAGAGACTCTACACCTTCCCTCCAATCAGACATCACACTACTATCATCACACCATAGAGACTCTACTACCTCCCTCCAATCAGACATCACACTACTATCATCACACCATAGAGACTCTACACCTCCCTCCAATCAGACATCACACTACTATCATCACACCATAGAGACTCTACACCTCCCTCCAATCAGACATCACACTACTATCATCACACCACAGAGACTCTACACCTCCCCTCCAATCAGACATCACACTACTATCATCACACCATAGAGACTCTACACCTCCCTCCAATCAGACATCACACTACTATCATCACACCATAGAGACTCTACACCTCCCCCAATCAGACATCACACTACTATCATCACACCATAGAGACTCTACGACCTCCCTCCAATCAGACATCACACTACTATCATCACACCATAGAGACTCTACACCTCCCCCAATCAGACATCACACTACTATCATCACACCATAGAGACTCTACACCTCCCCAATCAGACATCACACTACTATCATCACACCATAGAGACTCTACACCTCCCCTCCAATCAGACATCACACTACTATCATAACACACCATAGAGACTCTACACCTCCCTCCAATCAGACATCACACTACTATCATCACACCATAGAGACTCTACACCTCCCTCCAATCCAGACATCACACTACTATCATCACACCATAGAGACTCTACACCTTCCCTCCAATCAGACATCACACTACTATCATCACACCATAGAGACTCTACACCTCCCCTCCAATCAGACATCACACTACTATCATCACACCATAGAGACTCTACACCTCCCTCCAATCAGACTTCACACTACTAGTCATCACACCATAGAGACTCTACACTCCCTCCAATCAGACATCACACTACTATCATCACCCATGAGACTCTACACCTCCCCCAATCGAGACATCACACTACTATCATCACACCATAGAGACTCTACACCTCCCCCTCCCAATCAGACATCACACTACTACTCATCACACCATAGAGACTCTACACCTCCCTCCAATCAGGCATCACACTACTAACATCACACCATGAGACTCTACACCTCCCCCAATCAGACATCACACTACTATCATCACACCATAGAGACTCACACCTCCCCTCCAATCAGACATCACACTACTATCATCACACCATAGAGACTCTACACCTCCCTCCAATCAGACATCACCACTACTATCATCACACCATAGAGACTCTACACCCTCCAATCAGACATCACACTACTATCATCACACCACTAGAGACTCTACACCTCCCTCCAATCAGACATCACACTACTATCATCACACCATAGAGACTCTACACCTCCCCCCCTAATCAGACATCACACTACTATCATCACACCATAGAGACTCTACACCTCCCCCCAATCGACATCACACTACTATCATCACCACCATGAGACTCTACACCCCCCCCAATCAGACATCACACTACTATCATCACACCATAGAGACTCTACACCTCCCCCCAATCAGACACCACACTACTATCATCACACCATAGAGACTCTACACCTCCCCCCAATCAGACATCACACTATACTATCATCACAACCATAGAGACTCTACACCTCCCCTCCAATCAGACATCACACTACTATCATCACACCATAGAGACTCTACACCCCCCCAATCAGACATCACACTACTATCATCACACCATAGAGACTCTACACCTCCTCCAATCAGACATCACACTACTATCATCACACCATAGAGACTCTACACCTCCCTCCAATCAGACATCACACTACTATCATCACACCATAGAGACTCTACACCTCCCCTCCAATCAGACATCACACTACTATCATCACACCATAGAGACTCTACACCTCCCTCCAATCAGACATCACACTACTATCATCACACCATAGAGACTCTCACCTCCCCCAATCAGACATCACACTACTATCATCACACCATAGAGACTCTACACCTCCTCCAATCAGACATCACACTACTATCATCACACCATAGAGACTCTATGCACCTCCCTCCAATCAGACATCACACTACTATCATCACACCATAGAGACTCTACACCTCCCTCCAATCAGACATCACACTACTATCATCACACCATAGAGACTCTACACCTCCCTCCAATCAGACATCACACTACTATCATCACACCATAGAGACTCTACACCTCCCCCAATCAGACATCAGACACTACTATCATCACACCATAGAGACTCTACACCTCCCCCAATCAGACATCACACTACTATCATCACACCATAGAGACTCTACACCTCCCTCCAATCAGACATCACACTACTATCATCACACCATAGAGACTCTACACCTCCCCTCAATC
This sequence comes from Coregonus clupeaformis, assembly GCF_020615455.1. NCBI lineage: Eukaryota > Metazoa > Chordata > Actinopteri > Salmoniformes > Salmonidae > Coregonus > Coregonus clupeaformis. The sequence goes on along the minus strand of NC_059197.1, from coordinate 51,433,826 downwards.
AGACATCACACTACTATCATCACACCATAGAGACTCTCTACACCTCCCCCAATCAGACATCACACTACTATCATCACACCATAGAGACTCTAACACCTCCCTCCAATCAGACAATCACACTACTATCATCACACCATAGAGAGACGCTCTACACCTCCCCTCCAATCAGACATCACACTACTATCATCCCACACCATAGAGACTCTACACCCTCCCTCCAATCAGACATCACACTACTATCATCACACCATAGAGACTCAACACCTCCCTCCAATCAGACATCACACTACTATCATCACACCATAGAGACTCTACACCTCCCCCTCCAATCAGACATCACACTACTATCATCACACCATAGAGACTCTACACCTCCCTCCAATCAGACATCACACTACTATATCACACCATAGAGACTCTACACCTCCCTCCAATCAGACATCACATACTATCATCACACCATAGAGACTCTACACCTCCCTCCAATCAGACATCACACTACTATCATCACACCATGGACTCTACACCTCCCCTCAATCGAGACATCACACTACATCATCACACCATAGAGACTCTACACCTCCCCTCAATCAGACATCACACTACTATCACCTAGACTCTACACCTCCCTCCAATCAGACATCACACTACTATCAGTCACACCATAGAGAACTCTACCCCCCCCACAATCAGACATCACACTACTATCATCACACCATAGAGACTCTGCATCTCCCTCAATCAGACATCACACATACTATCATATAGCTGTATCTAGCTTACAGATTGGTCACTTAATACTTTGTAATATTTAGTTGTATTTCCAGCCTTCAGATTGGCTACTTCTAATACGCTTGTAATATTTGAAGGTATTTGTTTAACAGATTGGCTACTTAACACGTTGTAATATTTAAAGGTATTTAGTTTCATAGATTGGCTGTTTCAACATTGCCAGGTTATTTAGTTTGTATTTCAGTTTTACAGATCATTACTTCTAACATGCTGTAATATTTGAAGTTGTATTTGAAGCCTACAGATTGTCATTTAATATTGTAATATTGTGCTGTATTTGGTTTCTACAGACTAAGCCACGCACATGTTGTGGGTTATTTGAAGGTATTTCAGTTTCACAGATTAATACTAATACGCTGTAATATTTGAAGTGTATTTGCTCTACAGATTGGTCCTCAACACGCTGTAATATCTAGCTGTATTCAGCTCAACAGATCAATACTTGGGTCACGTAATATTTCAGCTGTATCTAGCCATGATTACATTTAACACGCTGTAATATTCCATGTATTCAGCGCTCTACAGATCAATACCTAACACGCTGTAATACCCAGCTGCCTAGCTCTGCCAGACAATAAATAACATGCTGTAATATTTCCATGTGTTTCAGTTTCCCACAGATTGGCTGCCATTTAATACGCTGTGGCTATCGCAGCTGTATTTGGGTTTCCACAGATCATTACCAACACGCTGTAAATATTTCCATGTATTTCCAGCTCTGCCCAGATCAATAATACGCTGTAATATTTGAAGTGTATTTCCAGTTTCACAGATCACACAAATACGCTGTAATATTTCCAGCTGTATTTCCAGCTCTCTACAGATTACTTCTGTGGTTTTTAGTTGTATTTCCAGTTTCATAGATTAATACTTAATACGTTGTAATATTTTGCTGTATTTCAGTTTCACAGATTGGTCATTTAAATACGTTGTAATATTTTGCTGTATTTGTGCTCTACTAACAATAACAATACGCTAATATTTAGAAGGTATCTAGTTTCCACGTATCAATACTTCTAACATGCTGTAATATTTGAAGTGTATTTAGTTTCCCATAGATCAATACGCAATACGCTGTAATATTTTAGTTGTGTTTCCAGTTTCACAGATTGGCCTAACACGCTGTAATATCTAGTTGTATCTAGCTCCACAGACTGGCCAACACGCTGTAATATCTAGCTGCTCAGCTCTGCTGTGATCAATACTTCTAACATGCTGTAATATCTAGCTGTATCTAGCTCTACAGATCAATACCTAACACGCTGTAATATTTCTTCCAGCTGTATCTAGCCCACAGATTACTTAAATACGCTGTAATATTTCAGCTGTATTTCCAGTTTCCACAGACCAATACGCAATACGTTGTAATATTTGTGTTGTATTTCCAGTTTCCACAGATTAATACTAACACGCTATTATTTGGGTTGTATTAGTTCTTGCCAGATTAATACTAATACGTTGTATCTAGCTGTAGCTCAGCTCTCCAAGCAGATCAATACCTACCACGCTGTAATATCTAGCTGTATCTAGCTCTACAGCAGATCAATACCTAATACTTTGTAAATATCTAGCTGTGTCTAGCTCTAACAGATCAATACTAACACGCTGTAATATCTAGCTGTATTCAGCTCCACAGATCAATACTTCCAACACGTTGTAATATCTAGCTGTGGCCTAGCTCTACAGATTGGTCATTTAAACACGTTGTAATATTTCCAGTTGTATTTCAGTTTCCACAGATTGGTCATTTAACACGTTGTAATATCTAGCTGTATTTCCAGTTTGCAGATCATTACTTCTAATACGCTGTAATATCTAGCTGTGTTTTCAGTTTGTGACTGGTCATTTCAACATTTGCTGTAATATTTCCAGCTGTATCTAGTTTGCCAGACAATACTAACACGTTGTAATATTTGAAGGTATCTAGCTCTACAGATTGACACCAATACGTTGTAATATTTCAGCTGGGGACTTCCAGTTTCACAGATTGGTCACTAACACGTTGTAATATTTGCTGTATTCAGTTTGCCAGACAATACTTAACACGCTGTAATATTTGAAGCCTAGCTCTACAGACACATTTAACCGCTGTAATACTCAGCTGTATTCCAGCTCACAGATCAATACCAATACGTTGTAATATCGCTGTATTTCCAGTTTGCTCAGAGTCAATACTTAACACGTTGTAATATTTTAAAGTATTTCAGCTCTCTACAGATTGGCTACGAACATGCTATGTAATATCTAGCTGTATCTAGCTCTACAGATCAACAAATACTCTAACACGCTGTAATATTTGAAGGTATTTCAGCTCTGGCTGCATCAATACTTCAACACGCTGTAATATCTAGCTGTGCTCAGCTCTACAGATCAATACCTAATACGTTGTAATATCTAATGTATCTAGCCTCACAGATCAATAATATAACACGCGTAATATCTAGCGTATTTAGTTTCACAGATCAATACTTAACACGTTGTAATATCGAAGGGCTTCATGTTTACAGATTGGTCACCAATACGTTGTAATATTTGGTTGTATTTCAGTTTGACAGGATTGGTTACTTAACACGTTGTAATATTTAGTTGTATTTCAGTTTCACAGATTGGCATACTTGGGCCACAATGTGGTTATTCCATGTATTTAGTTTCACAGATTGGCTACGTAATACGTTGTAATATTTGAAGTTGTATTTCAGTTTCACAGACTGGTCATTTAACACGTTGTAATATCTAGCTGTATTTCAGTTTCACAGACTGGCTGTCCTATTACGCTTGTAATATTTGAAGGTATTTAGTTTCTACAGATTGGCCATTTCAATACGCTGTAATATCTAGCGTGGTATCTAGTTTCACAGATTACCACTTCTAACATTGCCATTATTTGAAGGTGTTTGAAGCCCACAGATCAATACTTACCACGTTGTAATATTCAGCTGTATTCAGTTTCACAGACTGGTCACTAACATGCCAAAATATCTAGCTGTATCTGTGCTCTACAGATCAATACCTAACACGCTGTAATATTCAGCTGTATCTTGCCTGCCAGATCAATACCAAACACGCTGTAATATACCCAGCTGCATTCCAGCTCCACAGATCAATACTCTAACACGCTGTAATATCTAGCTGTATCTAGCTCCACAGATCAATAATAATACGCTGTAATATCTAGCTGTGTTTTGCTCTACAGATCAATTTCAACACGCTGTAATATCGAAGTGCAGGCGGCAGGGTAGCTTAGTGGGTAAGAGCGCGGTGCTGTGGGGTAATCAAAGGTCGCTGTTTCTAATCTCCCAGCCGACTAGTGAAAATTTGCCGATGCTCTCAAGCAAGGTAATTTAACCTTTAATTGTTGATGTAAGTCGCTTCTGAATAAGAGCGCCTACAAAATGACCAAAATGTAAATGTAAATTCAGCTGTATCAGTTTGCTAGACACATGCCACATGCTGTAATATTTGTGCTGTATTTGGGTTTACATAGACAATACTTAACATGCTGTAATATTTAGCGTGTATTTCAGTTTGCTAGATTACATTTAACATACAATATTTGAAGTTGTATTTAGTTTGCCAGATTGGCTACTGCAATACGCTGTAATATTTGAAGCTGTATTTCAGTTTCACAGTATCAATATTTCAATACGCCAAATATTTAGCTGTGTTTTGCTTCTATGACACACGCACATGCTGTGGTTATTTGAAGTTGTATTTAGTTTCATAGAGACACACGGACATTAGGTTATCGCTGTATTTCCAGTTTCTGTTGTGATTAATACTTAACATGCTGTAATACTCCAGCTGTATTCAAGCCTACAGATCAATACTTGAATACGTTGTATTATTTGAAGGTATTTAGCTCTACAGATCGGTCACCTAACACGCTTAATATTCAGCTGCCCAGCTCTACAGATTACGAACACGTTGTAATATTTGAAGGCCTAGCTCTACAGATCAATACTTCTAATACGCTTGTAATATTTCCAGCTGTATTTGCTCTACATCAATACCTAACACGCTGTAATATTTCAGCTGTATTCAGCTTCCACAGATATGGCCTAACACGCTGTAATATTTCAGCTGTATTTGGGCCTCCACAGACTGGTCACTTAACACGTTGTAATATCTAGTTGTATTCCAGCTCCACAGATCAATACCTAACACGCTAAAATATTCAGCTGTATCTAGCTCTACAGATCAATACTTAAATACGCTGTAATATTTGAAGGTATTTCAGTTTCTACAGACAATACTTAACACATTGTAATATTCTAGTTTATCTAGTTTCCATAGATTAATACTTAATACGTTGTAATATCGAAGGTTTATTCCACAGATTACTTAACATTGCTTGTAATATTTGAAGGTATTTCAGTTTCCACAGATTGTCACTTCTGGGCCACGCTGTAATATTTGTATTTAGCAGACGCTTTTATCTTGAGCTTACTTACAGTTAGTGAGTGCATACATTTTTTTTCTTTTCATACTGCTCTCTGTGGGAATTTAACTATTAACTGGCGCCAAAGCGCCATGCTCACCACAACTGAGCTACACAAATCTTAACAAAAATATAAAACGCAAAATGCAAACCAATTTTCAATGATTATGAAGTTACAAGCTCATGGTAAGAAAATCACTGCTTTGAATAATTGGCTTTTGCCATGACTGGGCAGGGGTTAAAGCTAAGGGTGGTCCTGGGAGGGCATAGGCCTACCTACTGGGAGCCAGGTTCAAAGCCACTGAATGAGTTTTTT